>NC_136943.1:3417002-3497002 GCF_949987615.1 Pollachius pollachius
GACGGTCTGTTCACGTCATTTGACAGGGAATCGGAAATTATGGAATAAATGTTGCATGTAGCCTACTTTCTAGTGTTCTGGCGAAATTACCCAGGTTAAGAGTAAATATTAAGCATATATATAAAGCACATACGTGCCTCTTTTTTCATAAATGTTCTTAATACATAATGGGGTGCAGTAAGAATTAAATGGCGCCTTCCAAGTAGCGCTAATAAGCAGTGAAGCACGTTGGCAACTAGACCATACAATTGTGATGTAGAACAAAATACAAATAAAACATAAAGTGCTTGCATGATATTGAGGCGTACAGCGATCGTTAGTTAACCTGTGTGGTGGTGCCTTATCATTTGTTTACCCTTGGGCCATGGCAACGTGATTGCTACCTGCTCTCATTGGCTGAATCGATGAGAATGTTTTAAACTCAATCAATATAAGGTTGCGGGGAGACGAAGCTCTGTACGTTTTGTTTATTTTATTTACGTGACCATATTTTGGTTATATGTTTAAAAAAGAAACGAAAAAAGAAACAGTTCTCTTGTTTAGGGAATCAGTTCTCGTCGTTCACCTTCGGGATTCGCTCGTTCTGACCGAATCGTTCGCGACCAACCAATCACTGCTAGCCTAGCATGCTGACTATAACGTTAACCTTGCATGCTTAACCAAGCACGCTATCCCGGCATGCTAGCATAGCACGCTAGCTCGGCATGCTAACCCGGCGCGGTAGCCTTGCACATTAGCCTAGCACACTATCCCGGCATACTAGCCTAGCACGCTAACCCAGCATGGTAACCCTGCACGCTTACCTAGCATGCTAACTATCACGATAACCTAGCGCGTTTATCAGGCTATCAAAGCCAATAGCACCTGAAATCGAATGTAGCATGCTAACCGAGCCCACTATCCCTAGCATGCTAGCCCTTTTACAGTGTTTCAGCAGACTGCCACTTCTTTCTGCAGTTACAGTAGCGCAGGTAACTTCATCACATCTAGAGTCGAATAAACATTTATGGCTCATGTCGAACCAAAAACATGTATTTGCATTCAATAATTGTTCCAGAATCATAACAAATTTGGGACACTTACCATATTGATTTCTCTGGGGTGGTGAAACATTGAGGCGATTCAATTATGGTGTCAAACAAGACAGACGCACACAGTAAACACTCAGAGACTGAGCTCCTCCCGAGGAACAGTAGACCATCTGCTCAGACCGGCTCAGTCTCTGGAGATAACCTGGTACCTCAACACTGGTGAGGACCAGCGGACCATCTGCTCAGACCGGCTCAGTCTCTGGAGATAACCTGGTACCTTAACACTGGTTAGGTCCAGCGGACCATCTGCTCAGACCGGCTCAGTCTCTGCAGATAACCTGGTACCTCAACACTAGTGAGGACCAGCGGACCATCTGCTCAGACCGGCTCAGTCTCTGGAGATAACCTGGTACCTCAACACTGGTACCTCATTGCTGGTTAGGATGAGGGAGTTTAGGACGGAGGAGTTAGACTGGAGGAATTAGGAGGAGGGAGATTAGGATGGAGGAGTTTAGGACACATGCATAAACACACAAACACACACACACTGGGTACACACACACACACACCCACACACACACACACACACTGGACACATAGACTCACGCAGCCAGACAGTCATACAGACGTACACGGGGCATGTCACACACCGCTGCACGCACAAACACACACACACACACACATGCCTAAAGAGTAAGGGTCTGATGTGTGAGGCTGTCTGCTCGCTGTCGCTGCTCTGCATCACAACCGAGGCTGGCTGGTACTGTCCTCAGTCGGCCAGGAGTCCTGAAGCCCGTACGGACCTCACTGACGGCTGCTTCCTCAGGCTTATGACACATCTGAGACCTTATGCACTGAACTGCAGAGACACACACACACACACACACATGCGCGCGGACACACGCACACGCACACACGCACACACGCACGCACGCACACACACACACACACACACACACACACACACACACACTCAAACTCACGCTCACACACACACACACTCAAACTCACGCTCACACACCCAGGGAGATGCAGCCTAACAGAACCTTATGAAGGAATATGCTGTCTGGTATTTCGACTCTAGCTTCTATGACTCACACTGGAACCAGTACACTCTGTACAGTACAGTCAGTACCGTACACCACAGTCAGACAGTACAGTACAGTACAGTCAGTACAGTCAGACAGTACAGTACTGTACTGTACAGACTGTGCAGTACAGTCAGTCAGTACAGTTAGGAAGTACAGTTAGACAGCACAGTATGGTATAGTCAGTACAGGCGGTACAGTACAGTCAGTACAATACAGTCAGTACAGTCAGTACAGTACACCAGTCAGACAGTGCAGTACAGTCAGACAGTACAGTACAGTCAGACAGCTGTGCAGGAGGTTCTGGGGGGAGGTTCTGGTCTACAGAGGGGAGGTTCTTGGGGGAGGTTCTGACCTACAGAGGGGAGGTACTGGGGGGAGGTTGTGACCTACAGAGAGGAGGTTCTGGGCGGAGGTTCTGACCTACAGAGGGGAGGTTCTGGTCTACAGAGGGGAGGTTCTGGGGGGAGGTTCTGGTCTACAGAGGGGAGGTTCTGGGGGGAGGTTCTGGTCTACAGAGGGGAGGTTCTGGTCTACAGAGGGGAGGTTCTGGGGGGAGGTTGTGACCTACAGAGGGGAGGTTCTGGTCTAGAGAGGGGAGGTTCTTGTCTACAGAGGGGAGGTTCTGGGGGGAGGTTGTGACCTACAGAGTGGAGGTTCTGGTCTACAGAGGGGAGGTTCTGGGGGGAGGTTGTGACCTACAGAGGGGAGGTTCTGGGGGGAGGTTGTGACCTACAGAGGGGAGGTTCTGGTCTACAGAGGGGAGGTTCTGGGGGGAGGTTCTGGTCTACAGAGGGGAGGTTCTGGGGGGAGGTTGTGACCTACAGAGGGGAGGTTCTGGTCTACAGAGGGGAGGTTCTGGGGGGAGGTTCTGGTCTACAGAGGGGAGGTTCTGGGGGGAGGTTGTGACCTACAGAGGGGAGGTTCTGGTCTACAGAGGGGAGGTTCTGGGGGGAGGTTCTGGTCTACAGAGGGGAGGTTCTGGGGGGAGGTTGTGACCTACAGAGCGGAGGTTCTGGTCTACAGAGGGGAGGTTCTGGTCGTGATCCAGCCTGCTCTCCGTCCCCAGGGAGGAGTGGGGGTCTCCCACCGGAGAACAGCTCCATCGACACGGGGCTGGTGGTGGTGGGGCACCGCGTGGCCCAGGGTCTGCCGCCCGGGGTCTTCTGGAGGTCCCGCCTCACCATGGCCACGCCCAGCTTCCTCAAGTTCAACATCTCCGTCCAGAAGAACGCGCTGATCGGGGTCTACGGCCGCAAGGGCCTGGCCCCGTCACACACACAGGTACAGCGCCCTGCTCTTCATCACCACGCCCTGCTCTTCGTCACCACGCCCTCCTCTTCATCACCACGCCCTCTTCATCACCACGCCCTCCTCATCACCACGCCCTCCTCTTCATCACCACGCCCTCCTCTTCCTCACCAAGCCCTCCTCTTCCTCACCACCCCATCCTCTTCATCACCACGCCCTCCTCTTCCTCACCACAGCCTCCTCTTCATCACCACGTTCTCCTCTTCAACACCACGCCTTCCTCTTCATCACCAACCCCTCCTCTTCATCACCACGCCATCCTCTTCCTCACCACAGCCTCATCTTCATCACCATGCCCTCCTCTTCATCACCACGCCCTCCTCTTCATTACCATCCCATCCTCTTCCTCACCACAGTTTCCTCTTCATCACCACGCCCTCCTCTTGATCACCAACCCCTCCCCCTCATCACAACGCCCTCCTCTTCCTCACCACAGCCTCCTCTTCATCACCAACCCCTCCCCCTCATCACCACGCCCTCCTCTTCATTACCATCCCATCCTCTTCCTCACCACAGTCTCCTCTTCATCATCACGCCCTCCTCTTCATTACCGACCCATCCTCTTCCTGACCACAGCGTCAACTTCATCACCACGCCCTCCTCTTCCTCACCACAGCCTCCTCTTCATCACCATGCCCTCCTCTTCATCACCAACCCCTCCCCCTCATCACCACGCCCTCCTCTTCCTCACCACAGCCTCCTCTTCATCACCACACCCTCCTCTTCATCACCAACCCCTCCCCCTCATCACCACGCCCTCCTCTTCATCACCACGCCCTCCTCTTCATTACCGACCAATCCTCTTCCTCACCACAGCGTCAACTTCATCACCACGCCCTCCTCTTCCTCACCACAGCCTCCTCTTCATCACCACGCCCTCCTCTTCCTCACCACAGCCTCCTCTTCATCACCAACCCCTCCCCCTCATCACCACGCCCTCCTCTTCCTCACCACAGCCTCCTCTTCATCACCACGCCCTCCTCTTCATCACCAACCCCTCCCCCTCATCACCACGCCCTCCTCTTCATCACCACGCCCTCCTCTTCATTACCGACCCATCCTCTTCCTGACCACAGCGTCAACTTCATCACCACGCCCTCCTCTTCCTCACCACAGCCTCCTCTTCATCACCACGCCCTCCTCTTCCTCACCACAGCCTCCTCTTCATCACCACGCCCTCCTCTTCCTCACCACAGCCTCCTCTACATCACTCCCAGTGAGGAGAGCGTTGTGGGGCCGGGAGGCTCTGGTCCGCCCTGGTAGTGGAGGAGCTGTCCCCACTCACTGTGAAGCTTCATCTACTAACTCATTACTACCACTGTTTGACTTGTCTGAGCCACACTGACGTGAGTGTGTGTGTGTGTCTGCGTGTGAGTGTGTGTGTGTGTGTCTGCGTGAGTGTGTGCGTGCGTGTGTGTGCGTGCGTTTGTGTGTGTGTGTGTGTGCATGTCACGATCACGGCTCAATGTAAAGAGCGGCTGTGTGTTCTTCTAGACGCAGCTATTCACGTCCCCGCCAGGCGTCTGAGCGCTCCGATCAGTGGAGGGAGTCCTCAGTCGAGAGCGGGTCACTCCCGCTCCGTTCTTCAAAGCTTCACCTCCTCGACACGGAGAGGAGGAGGAGGGGGAGGGGGAAGAGGAGGGGGGGAGGAGAGGAGGAGGAGGAGGGGGAGGAGGAGGAGGGAGAGGGGGAGGAGCTGAGGAGGAGGAGGAGGAGGAGAGGAGGAGGAGGAGGGAGAGGAGGAGGAGGGAGAGGAGGAGGAGCTGAGGAGGAGGGGGAGGAGGGAGAGGAGGAGGAGGAGGGAGAGGAGTAGGAGGGGGAGGAGGGCGAGGAGGGGGAGGAGGGCGAGGAGGAGGAGGAGAGGAGGAGGAGGAGGGCGAGGAGAAGGGGGAGGAGGAGGAGGGCGAGGGCGAGGAGGAGCAGAGAACTCAATGTCCCTCAAGGTGATGAGGCCGGTCCGAGTAGTAATTATCTGACTACTCCGAGTGTCTCTTTGTGTGGCCGGTGGAGCCCGTCAGGGTCTCCAGAGTGCGGCCCGCTGCGTTGTGTAGGGTCAGCCGGGGTCCGATCGATGGCCGGCGAGAGGACCAATGAAACGTATCGACGGCCAGTTCTTCTGCTCGCCGCGAGAACAATGCTCTCCTCTCTGCGTACGTTGAGTTTCTGACCAGGTTGCTCGGGCTCAGTGGATCCACATCCTGGTGGCGTTTCCCCTCCCGCCGCTGGCGCCCTCGCCCGGCCTCGCCGTCGCCGTTCTGCTGACGCTGCTGATGGAGGCGGTCGGGGCCCCGCCCAGTGATGGGAGGCAGTCGGGGCCCCACCCACTGGCGGCGGCGGTTCTCTGGCGCTTTTGTTCTCTGGCGCTTTGGTTCTCCATGCGTCTCTCTGGCAGCCTTGTTCCATTAACCTCGATGTTAATGAATTCGGCCTGGTTCTGAAGGGGCTGTGTTTTATGGTCCTCATTCCTCTGGTGTTTAAGGAACCGCTCATGAGGAGCAGAGCTTGGGGGGGGTTTAGTGGCTCTGTCCTCATAGGGGTCGGCTGCCTTCTCTACAGGGAGGAGCTGTTGGGGGGGTCTGGGAGAAAGAGTCGGACCAGAGAACAGCTTATCACCTGCAGAGTCTGGGCTCTGTTGTGTGACAGATTCGGGCTTTTATTGTCTTTGAAGCTTTTTTTGAAACGTGATTCCTGCCGTTGTGAAGCCTCTTTGTGAAGCTGTGTGTTGGAGCGCTCTGAATAATGAGGGCCTGCTGCCTGGGTGTGGTTTCATCTGAGTACATGTGTTGAGTCAGTGTGTATCCAGAGAGCTGTGTGTGTCTGCAGTATGAATTTTGTATAGTTGGATATGAGTACATGTGTAAGTGTGTATTCTGTGCGCGTACAGCGTGATGTGAGTACACCTTCCAGAGTGTATTCTGTGTGTTTCTGCAGCATGACTTTGTGGAGCTGCTGTGTCTAGTGTGATGTGAGTCAGTGTATTAGAGTGTGTAATGTAATGTGAGTCAGTGTATTAGAGAGTATAGTGTAATGTGAGTAAGTGTATTGTTCTGTGTCTGCAGTATGACTTTGTGGCGCTGTTGTGTATAGTTAGATGTGAGTACATGTGTAAGTGAGTATTGTGTGTGTGTGTATAGTGGGATGTGAGTTTGTGTTATAGAGTGTATATTGTGATGTGAGTAAGTGTATTGTTCTGTGTCTGCAGTATGACTTTGTGGAGCTGTTGTGTATAGCTAGATGTGAGTAGATCTGTAAGAGTGCATTGTGTGTGTGTGTGTGTGTGTGTGTGTGTCGTGTGATGTGAGTACCGTGTGTTTCTAAGTGTGTATTCTTTATGTTTCTGCAGTATGACTTTGAGGAGCTGTTGTGTATAGCTAGATGTGAGTAGATCTGTAAGAGTGCATTGTGTGTGTGTGTGTGTGTGTGTGTGTGTGTGATGTGAGTACCGTGTGTTTCTAAGTGTGTATTCTTTATGTTTCTGCAGTATGACTTTGTGGAGCTGTTGGACGGCAGTCGGCTGATCGCTAAGGAGCGACGGCCCACCAGTGAGCCGGTGTCGGTCCACCAGGCGGGCTTTATCCAGCACCTGGACCCGGGGGTCTGGCACCTGGCCTTCTACAACGACGGCCGCGGCGTGGAGGCTGTGTCCTACAACACCATCGTCCTGGGTGAGAGCAGCTCAGATCACAACCCACAATCATCCTTATTAACCAACTCCTAATACCATAGATCAGCCACATGATTGACAAAAATTTGCATCCTCTAAACATGAATAATCTCCTCGTATTATAATGATAATCAGCCCTGAGCAGACATGGAGACGACTTCATCGAGGGCGTCTCAGTATGGAGAAGATGTAAAGCGCTGAAAGCTGCACCCCCTGCGTCAGCTGATAGCAGGGGGTCCGTGGGTGGGAGGGGGGCGGTGGTGTTAACATAGATAAACATCTGAAGGAGCTTCAACATCAGGGCGTCCTTCACTGGTAAACCAGCAGGCCTGACATCGAGCTCAGCGCTCTGAAACACGCCCGCTCTCGGGACAGAACACAAGGTTTCATTTGGGGAACGCGAGCCGCAGCGATACGACTGCTCATTGATTCATGTCGACTAACAACCGCGTCGATGCTCTCAAGTCAAATTTCCTTGTGGATTTCAAGGTAGAAAAGCACTAAGTCTGAGCCTTTTGTATTTCCTCTGAGGGACGCGGGCGCAGGCAGCATTGATCCGCTCCACTGATATGAAACTATCGACGGGTGAGAGGTCATATTGTCGCGGTCCGTCCAGCGCCAGTCGATGACCACCGGAGGCCGGGGCAATAACACAAGTGTTCCCCTCCGGTGGAATAACACGGCCGGCCAGGGCCTTTATGAGCTGAGCGCAGGCTGGATGTGGCTGTAGGAGACGTCAGATTAACTTCAAGTCACACCAGATTTACAGAGCTATAAACACTCGGGGGGTGGTGTTGTGCCATCCGTCACTCATGTGAGAAGGGCTTTGACAGGAGGAGAAAAATGTGTCAGGGAAATACAATTATTCGGGGTGATTTAAAACGCCGTTGTGACTTTTATTTAAAATGTCTTGGATGAGCGGAGCTGAGCCGAGGATTACAGGAGACCTCCGACTGCTCCTGGGAGCTACTGAAGATCACTGATGCTCACAGGAGCATCAAGCAGCAGATCTGCATGTTCAAAGCCGCCTGAGGAACTCTGCGCTCCCTCTAGAACAGAGTTACCAAACCTCCGGTCCCCGAACTGGAGCCGGTCCCTGGACCCCTTTGAACCGGGCCTCGAAATGTATAAAGAATAAAAGAAACAACATATTTTATAACTTTTATAACTCCAACACATAGACTCCGTACACTTTTTTGTAGTGAAGAAAAAAAGAAACATTTGTGAATTGTTCTGAAAGTTAAAATATTGGTGTATTAAATTCATACAATTTGCCTTTGTTGCCACGTAATTCATAGTATGCAACTAAACCACTGTAAATTAAGCACTGCAGATGCACTGTGACTTTGCACTACTTTTGTGTTTATTTAGTCTCAGGTGACTTTTCTTATGTTTCTCTTGTAAATTCTATTATTTTATATTAGTGCATTGTTGAATGGAGGCTGAGAATCAAGCGTTTCATTGCCGTTGCTTTAATTGTTGTGAAAATGACAAACAAACCATCTTGAAAAACAATGAAAAAATTTTAAAAAATAATGACGCATCTTAAAATTAAGGCATTAACATTGACGACGGGTCCTCCATGAATATGCCGGTCCTTGGAAAAAAAGAGCTTGGGACCCCGGCTCTAGTAGATAGAACCCCTGTTGATTTAATGTCTCGTGTAAAAGAGCGATGATTTGTGGTCTTGATTAATGTGACATGATAAGTGCACTCATTGATAGGTCTCACTATGGATTTCCACTTCCTGTCCCTGCAGACTCGGTCATGGAGTGCCCTCACAGCTGCTATGGCAACGGGGAGTGTGTGGCGGGCTCCTGTCACTGCTTCCCCGGGTTTATGGGCCCCTACTGCTCCCGCGGTGAGGCCCCCAGCCCTGACGATCACCCAGTACCCCCGCCGAGGTCCCGGTATCTCCACCGAGTATTGACCTCAAGACCACACATCAGGCTTTAAAACCTCAATGAGATGTCTCAGACTGAGCCATCCAATCACAGCACAGCCCCTATCTCCCCATGACTTATTCATCCAATCACAGCACAGCCCCAATCTCCCCCTGACACAGACCTCAACAGATTCTGACTGATGAACAGGAACAGTGTCCACCATGTTGTGTTCTGACCTCCTCCTCCTCCCTGGTTCTGACCTCCTCCTCCTCCTCCTCCTCCTCCTCCTCCCTGGTTCTGACCTCCTCCTCCTCCCTGGTTCTGACCTCCTCCTCCTCCTCCCTGGTTCTGACCTCCTCCTTCTCCATGGTTCTGACCTCCTCGTCCCTGGTTCTGACCTCCTCCTCCTCCTCCTCCTCCCTGGTTCTGACCTCCTCCTCCTCCCTGGTTCTGACCTCCTCCTCCTCCCTGGGTTGTGACCTCCCTCTCCTCCTCCTCCCTGGGTTCTGACCTCCTCCTCCTCCTCCTCCTCCTCCTCCTCCCTCGTTCTGACCTCCTCCTCCTCCTTCCTGGTTCTGACCTCCTCCTCCTCCCTGGTTCTGACCTCCTTCTTCTCCATGGTTCTGACCTCCTCCTCCCTGGTTCTGACCTCCTCCTCCTCCTCCCTGGTTCTGACCTCCTCCTCCTCCTCCTCCTCCTCCTCCTCCTCCTCCCTGGTTCTGACCTCCTCCTCCTCCCTGGTTCTGACCTCCTCCTCTTCCTCCCTGGTTCTGACCTCCTCCTTCTCCATGGTTCTGACCTCCTCCTCCCTGGTTCTGACCTCCTCCTCCTCCTCCTCCTCCCTGGTTCTGACCTCCTCCTCCTCCCTGGTTCTGACCTCCTCCTCCTCCCTGGGTTGTGACCTCCCTCTCCTCCTCCTCCCTGGGTTCTGACCTCCTCCTCCTCCTCCTCCTCCTCCCTCGTTCTGACCTCCTCCTCCTCCCTGGTTCTGACCTCCTTCTTCTCCATGGTTCTGACCTCCTCCTCCCTGGTTCTGACCTCCTCCTCCTCCTCCCTGGTTCTGACCTCCTCCTCCTCCCTGGGTTCTGACCTCCCTCTCCTCCTCCTCCCTGGGTTCTGACCTCCCTCTCCTCTCCTCCTCTCCCTGTTCCAGCGGCCTGCCCGGTGCTCTGCAGTGGTAACGGTCAGTACACCCGGGGCCGCTGCCAGTGCTTCAGCGGCTGGAAGGGGACAGAGTGCGACGTCCAGACCGCCCAGTGTCTGGACCCCCAGTGTGGGGGGCACGGCACCTGCCTGGGGGGAGAATGCGTCTGCAACGCCGGCCGCAAGGGGAACTACTGCGAACAAGGTAGGAGGTGTACCTTCCATCCCCTCTCTCCTCCTCCCCCTCCCCAACTCTCTCTCCCCAACCCTCCCACCTTCCTCTCCCTCCCCTCCCTCCCTCCCCTCCCTCCCTCCCTCCCTCCCCCTCCCCAACTCTCTCTCCCCAACCCTCCCACCTTCCTCTCCCTCCCCTCCCTCCCTCCCCTCCCTCCCTCCCTCCCTCCCCCTCCTCCCCCTCCCCAACTCTCTCTCCCCAACCCTCCCACCTTCCTCTCCCTCCCCTCCCTCCCTCCCCTCCCTCCCTCCCTCCCTCCCCCTCCTCCCCCTCCCCAACTCTCTCTCCCCAACCCTCCCACCTTCCTCTCCCTCCCCTCCCTCCCTCCCCCTCCTCCCCCTCCCCAACTCTCTCTCCCCCATCCTCTCTCCCCCACCCTCCCTCCTCCCTCCTCCCATCTCCTAGAGGAGTGGCCCCCAGGGACCGGCCACACTCCAGCGGTAAAACAATCGCTGTTTTCGAGTCTACCGAGCGGATAATTCATCGGATGCCGCTATCGACCTTCCCCGTGTATGAATTAGCTCCCTCGAACTGTTTAATGCAAACACCCGGAGACGCGGGAGGAGGCGCGTGGCGGAGAACAACCGCTGGCTCAATCACTTATTGATCCGATCATGTGTTGGGAATGAGGCGTCTCCTCCTCCTCCTCCTCCTCCCCCCATCCCAGCTGTGTTTAACTCCATCGATCCACATTCAGGGGCAATTAGCCCCTCAGATTCTCCTGGAGGTTGCTGGCCTCACGCAGAACCTTCTGCAAAGGAATGTCGGGAGAAGTGGAAGAACAGAAGTGGTTGTGGACGATCAATAACATGCATATTGACATCCGGCGGAGGATCCCGGTGGTGTTGGAGGATCTCTGGTCAGCCTTGCAGCGAGTCGCTCGTTATGATCGGTATTAGCTGGCTCGTAATAACGTTAATGAGCCACATGATTGACAAACGATTAGCATCCTGTAAACATGATGATCGCCCTGTAATCAGCCCCTAGGAGATGGGGAGACGCCCCAATTGAGGGCGTCTCTGTACTGAGACGAAGCTCTGAAGCTGCACCCGTCAGATAAGAGGAGAGATGTGGGGACGGAGATAAGTTTAAACACAGACACAGACTCTCTGGTGGAAATGACAGGAAGTGACACAGAGATGGCCAGGAACAAAAGGCAAACACGCCAGGCTCAGAGACACACGGCACTCTGTGGAGAGGATGTATTTAAACAGCATTAATATTCAGTCTGAGTGCAGCTTTAGCCGACCAAACAGACACAGCAGGAGGCTGTAACGACTCCCATCCTCATCAACACTAGAACAGCGCAACGGGTTCTTCAGAGGGTTCCTAACCACAGAGTCTCCCTCCTGTCTGTGTCCTCTCCCCCCTCCCCAGTGGACTGCATGGACCCGGTGTGTGCCGGTCATGGAGCCTGTCATCACGGGGAATGCCACTGCAACCCAGGCTGGGGGGGGGCCGTCTGCGAGGTCCTGAAGACCACCTGTCCCGAGCAGTGCTCCAACCACGGGACCTTCAGCACAGAGTCGGGGAACTGCGTGTGTGACGCCAAGTGGACGGGCGTGGACTGTTCCGTGGGTGAGGACCCCCCCCTTGAAATCTCTATGAGTTGTACCTCGATGAGTTGTATCTCCACTGGTCTCTATCTCTATGTGGTCTAGCTCTACGTGACCGTAGGAGGGTGGAGGAGGGTGTTTTGTTGACCGTGTGAAGGACGCTCTCCGCCAAGGGGCGGGGGGTGGCGACGGGTGGGGCTGGCGGTGGCACCCTGTGTGTTTTAGAGGATTCTCTCTTAATTATTACCCCAGCACCTCCTCAATTAAATAAGCCTTAATTAACAAGCACAGAGCACACATCGACTGGCGTCGGGGGCGTGTTAAAGCAGATAAACACGCCGCCGCTAATGAAAAATTGATTGCAAAGATTCTATGGAAAAGAGGTTCCTTTCTGTAGCGGCTCTGACCCCCTGCAGAGACGGGCTTAATATTCTGAGTGTGAACCCCCCCCGCCAGCTCCCCACCCGACACCAGAGTCTGAAGCACAAGGAGGGGCGGGCTGTGGCTCAGGACGTAGAGCGGGTTGGCTGGTAACCGGAAGGCTGCTAGTTCAATCCCCGCCTCCTCCTAGCTGAGTGTCGAGGTGTCCCTAAGCGAGATACCTCAACCTCACTGTGATCCTGACCACCTGGCTGTCGCCCTGCGTGGCTGGCACCGCCGTCGGTGTGTGAATGTGTGCATGAATGGGTGATTGTGAGGTCATATTGTAAAGCTTTGAGTGGCCACTGGTTAGAAAAGCGCCGTATACCAGTATATGCAGTCAATTTACCATTTACTCACAGAACCCGGTGGCTCAGCAGACCGTAGAACACGGGGTGTTTACCGGAGGTCTGCCGACCCAACAACAAGGATTTTATCCTTGAACCGTCACTCTCAGACGTTCCCCCGCCCATCGACTGGCCTTTGCTATTCGCTGCTCACTTATTTATGACAATAGAGCAGCGATGCGTTTGGTTTGTATATCTGAGCGCTGAAGCCTTTTTGAGACACAACACGGTCTGGGCTGGGCGCCTGCTAGCAGATTTAATTGCAGTTTCAGTAAACCGAAGTTGTGCACGATCAACGGTTCGGGCGCGCTCTGATCTCGAAGTGATAACACACAGATAAAGCATTACCCACAATGCAACACTTCACAGAGGGAGGAAACAGTAGTTGGAGCTGATTGGCTGATTGAAATATATGTTGTGTTGCTGTGTTCTCTGTTGTGTTGTCTCTCGTGCTCCTCAGACAATGAGATGAAACGATGCTCTGCTGCTGGAAAAGTCTCTTTGAAGAATTCATGAAGAAATGGAATAAAGAAATAAATAAAATTTGAAAGACATAAAGAAGGCCTGAGCTTTAGTTTAGCATCATTTCTATTCTTTTTTTTTCATATTTTCTTAGAAGTAGTTTTTTCTCAAATGTTCATTTGCGGTCGTTGTTTATTAATGATCAACTCAACTTTATCTAAACATCCCTTGTCACAGTCACACTCTTAGAGAGATTCCCCGCCCACACAGACGCCTCGAAGAGATCCAGAAGAGACGATGAAAGCCAGACTGAACACGAGGGAGGGACAGCGACCGAATCAAACGATCAGCCATTTAATAACCGCCAGCAGAACATGAACAACATGGTGGTCATTATTGTGAGTGGGGAATGGTTCTGGATGATTGTGGTGAGATTGGTTGGTTCCCAGCCTCCTCCAGAGGCCCCTCAGGTAGCAACACAAATTACTTCCAATCCAGCAGCAGATGCAATATGACATTCCTGTTTTTATGACACTGAGGAAAGTAAACGAAACTCAAGGACCCATCCTGCTGCTGGATATCTTCTGCAAACACAGAGCAGCCCTCTGGTCCAGAGCTCTGCTCCACCACAGACCAACCCTCTGGTCCAGAGCTCTGCTCCACCACCACAGGAGCATCAGTAGAGGTTGGGCCTCCAGTCCTCCCTGGGAACAGACCCAGTGGGAGGCGATGGGCTAAGGTCCATGAGGACAGAGCAGGAATCCCTCATGACCACGGAGAACTCAGACATTAGTCAACGTGGAGCACAGAGCAGACAACTACAGAAATGATACAAGAGAAGAGGATAATAAAGTAAAAACTATAATGAGAAACACTGAGAGCAAAGAGACTTTGTGGTTGTTGAGTGTTTAGTGGTTCAGTGACCATTTGAACCAGCGGGGACTGGTTGGGAAGGGATTTGTAAGGGTCTTGGTTCTATGACGGTGGTGTAGCAGTTGTACAATGGTTGTGTGGTGGTTGTTGGGGTTGTGTGACGGTTGTGTGACGTTTATGCAGTGGTTGTGTTACGGTTGTGTCATGGTTGTTTTACTGTTGTGTGACGGTTGTGTTAGGGTTGTTTGGCGGTTGTGTTACGGTGTCGTTACGGTTTTGTCACGGTTGTGTCACGGATGATTTATGGTTGTGTTACGGTTATGCGGCGGTTGTGTGGTGGTTTTGGCGGGTGTGTAACGGGGGTGTTGCAGTTTGGTTATGGTTGTGTTATGGCTGTGTATAACCCTGGTCATGTGTCCCCCAGAGCTGTGCGTGGTGGACTGCGGGGCCCACGGCGTGTGCCTGAGCGGCTCGTGCCACTGCGAGGAGGGCTGGGCGGGGCCCGAGTGTCTGCAGAGGGACTGCCACCCCCGCTGCATCGACCACGGGGTCTGCAGGGAGGGCAAGTGTGACTGCCACCAGGGCTGGACCGGGGAGCACTGCACCATAGGTAGGTCCTCACACCAGGGGGGTCAGACAGTCCTCACACCCAGGACACCAGGGGGGTTAGACAGTCCTGCCACCAGGGCTGGACCGGGGAGCACTGCACCATAGGTAGGTCCTCACACCAGGGGGGTTAGACAGTCCTGCCACCAGGGCTGGACCGGGGAGCACTGCACCATAGGTAGGTCCTCACACCAGGGGGGTCAGACAGTCCTGCCACCAGGGCTGGACCGGGGAGCACTGCACCATAGGTAGGTCCTCACACCAGGGGGGTTAGACAGTCCTCACACCCAGGACACCAGGGGGGTTAGACAGTCCTGCTACCAGGGCTGGACCGGGGAGCACTGCACCATAGGTAGGTCCTCACACCAGGGGGGTTAGACAGTCCTAACACCTCCGGGGGGGTAAGACAGTCCTCACACCCAGGACACCAGGGGGGTTAGACAGTCCTGCTACCAGGGCTGAACCGGGGAGCACTGCACCATAGGTAGGTCCTCACACCAGGGGGGTTAGACAGTCCTAACACCTCCAGGGGGGTAAGACAGTCCTCACACCCAGGACACCAGGGGGGTTAGACAGTCCTGCCACCAGGGCTGGACCGGGGAGCACTGCACCATAGGTAGGTCCTCACACCAGGGGGGTTAGACAGTCCTAACACCTCCGGGGGGGTAAGACAGTCCTCACACCCAGGACACCAGGGGGGTTAGACAGTCCTGCTACCAGGGCTGGACCGGGGAGCACTGCACCATAGGTAGGTCCTCACACCAGGGGGGTTAGACAGTCCTAACACCTCCAGGGGGGTAAGACAGTCCTCACACCCAGGACACCAGGGGGGTTAGACAGTCCTGCTACCAGGGCTGGACCGGGGAGCACTGCACCATAGGTAGGTCCTCACACCAGGGGGGTTAGACAGTCCTCACACCCAGACCCATAGGACACCAGGGGGGTTAGACAGTCCTCACATCCCCAGGACAACAGGGAGTAAGACAGTCCTCACATCCCCAGGACAACAGGGGGTAAGACAGTCCTCACACCCCCAGGAAATCCCGAGGGTTAGACAGTCCTCACACCCCCAGGACAACAGAGGGTAAGACAGTCCTCACATCCCCAGGACAACAGGGGGTAAGACAGTCCTCACATCCCCAGGACAACAGGGGGTAAGACAGTCCTCACATCCCCAGGACAGCAGGGGGTAAGACAGTCGTCACACCAAGATCCACAGGACACCAGGCAGGGGTTTGTCCCTCCTAACCCCACCACACTAACCCCCACCCCCCTAAACACACTAGCCCTCCCAACTAACCCCTCCCCTCCTTACCCCAGCCCACCGGTGGAGCAGTGGGTGGGGGCGGGGAGGGTGGAGGCGCTGGAGTCCCTTGCTATGTTCCCCCCCCCGCCCCCAACCCCGGCTGCAGTCAGAGCGCCGCTCAGATCTCAGCGCTGAGCGTCCGATCGCCACAATGCCGCCCCTTATCCCGTTACACGCCCGCGCCTCCACCGCCGCTCCGCTGTGTCCGGTCCGCTCCACGCCACGGCTTAGCGCCGGGCGCCGCGCCCCGCCGCAGCTCCGCCCCCTCCGCTGCCGGAGCCGGTGAGGTGCGGACGACGGGGAAGCAGACGAGCGCTTTAGCTGTGTTCATAGCGGCGCCACAGTGAGCGGGCTCGCTCCAGGGCCGCGGCAGAGGGACGCCGCTCCGCCAAATCCAGTTTAAACCAGCTCATCCAGGACGCCGCGGAGCGGGGCGGCGTTCAGGGCTGCTCGGAGCGACAGGAGCTGCACGTCTCTGTGTTAACAAGACGGCAGATGGTTAGCGCGAGCTGCACGCGTATTCACTCAGCGCAGGACGCCAGACTCCCTCGTACGGGCCGATAGTACAACACGTCGTTAGTGCCGCTCGCTCTGTCGGCGCGGCAACAGGAAGCGGCAACATCCTTCCTCAGGCTCTTCTGATTGGCAGAGCTCCTCCACACCTGCACCTGTGCCTCTAACCCGTCTCTCTCCCTCGGTTTCTATTAACACTTGTTGACCTGATTCCTAGGTGTGTTTCTCTTTCTGTCTGTCTGACTGGCCCTTTGTTTATCTATCTGTCTCTCCGTCTGTCTGTTGTTTATTTACCTACCTGTCTGTCTGTCCGTCTCTGTGTCTGTCTCTATGTCTGCGTGTCTTCCCGTCTGTGTGTCTTGCCGTCTCTCCAACCCCCTCTGGCCTCCTCCTCGTCTAGCCCTGGACTCTAGAGTATCAGGTAAACTCCTCCTCCTCCTCCTCCATCTCCCACTGGGCTCCCGGAGCTCCATGTCTTGTGTTCAGGGCTAGCCCCCCCGTACGGGCCGATACGAGCCTCCACCCCCAGAGCCTCTACCCTCCAGCTCGTAAACATCCAGCCCCCAGATTCAAATGAGAGCCCCCACCCCCCCCTGAGTGGCTGAGCTCTTCACCCCCCCCCCCCCCCCCTCCCCACCTTGTCTCCGCTACACCATCAATTAACCCCCAAGTTACCCTACAAGTTACCCCACAGGTCTCGTGACAAGTTACCCCACATGTTACCTGAGAAGTTAACCCACAAGTTACCCCACAGGTTACGTGACAAGTTACCCAACAAGTTACCCCACAGGTTACGTGACAAGTTACCCAACAAGTTACCCCACAGGTTACGTGACAAGTTACCCCACAGGTTACGTGACAAGTTAACCAACATGTTACCCCACAGGTTACAGGACAAGTTACCCAACAAGTTACCCCACAGGTTACGTGAAAAGTTACCCCACAGGTTGCGTGACAAGTTACCCCACAGGTTACCCCACAGGTCAAGGGACAAGTTACCCTACAAGTTACCCCACAGGTTACATGACAAGTTACCCCACAGGTTACATGACAAGTTACCCCACAGGTTACGTTATAAGTTACCCCACAAGTTACCCCACAAGTTACCCCACATGTTACGTGACAAGTTACCCTACAAGTTACCCCACAGGTTACATGACAAGTTACCCCACAAGTTAGCCCACAAGTTAGCCCACAAGTAACCCAACAGGTTAGGTGACAAGTTACCCCACAAGTAACCCCACAGGTTATGTGACAAGTTACCCTACACGTTACCCCACAGGTTACGTGTCAAGTTACCCCACAAGTTACACCACAAGTTACCCCACAGGTTGCGTGACAAGTTACCCCACAAGTTGCTCCACAGGTTACGCGAAAAGTTATCCCACAAGTTACCCTACAAGTTACCCCACGGGTTACCCACAAATGAACCCACAAGTTAACCCACAACTTACCCCACAGGTTACCCACGAGTTACCCCACAGGTTATGTGACAAGATACCCTACAAGTTAACCCACAAGTTACCCCACAGGTTACGTGACAAGTTACCCCACAGGTTACGTGAAATGTTACCCTACAAGTTACTCTACAAGTTCTCCCACAGGTTACGTGACAAGTTACACTACAAGTTACCACAAGTTACCCCACAGGTTATGTGACAAGTTACCACACAGGTTACGTGACAAGTTAACCCACAATTTAACCCACAAGTTACCAACGAGTTAACCCACAAGTTATCCCACAGGTTATCCCCAAGTTAACCTATAGGTTAACCCACAAGTTAACCCATAAGTTACCCCACAGGTAACTCTACAAGTTACCCCACAGGTTAAGGGACATGTTACCCAACAAGTTACCCCACAAGTTAACCCACAAGTTACCCCACCAGTGACGCGCAGTGATTGTGTTTGTCAGTCTTAGTAATTTTCTTTTCCGAATGTCTCCCTCTGCACGGCTGTGATAGGAGCCGTGAAGATAGGATATAAAGGTAATCTGCCCTCCCACCTCAGGGGGTGTGTGTCTCCCAGCACGGCGTCCTGTCCCAGTCCTCCCAGTCCCTCCATCCCCTGTCCGTCAGTCCCACAGACCCCGCTGTCTCACCCTGTCTGACCAGTCCAACCCCACAAACCCCTCCCCGAGCAGCAACGGGACCCGCCCCACATGGTTCTGTCAAACCCCTCCCCCTGATTTACATAACCCCTCCCTTTCCCATGGTGTTGCTGTCCATTCACATGAGGGCTTCCGTACGCATCTAACACTCTCTCTCATTGGTCGCCTCCTCCAGCGTTGACGTTGGTACCAAAAAGGGTAATTAATGAACCTGCGTTACCTGATCATTCTAATCAGTCGTCGGTAAGGTTAAAGAGTTGCCAGTGGCCTCCGTCCCTCTCATGTGAAGACCAGCACGCACCTCCCCAGAGCCGTCCTAGACTACATGTTCTCCTGATGTCGTCTTCTACCATTTATTTGTCCTTCCTTGCCTCCCATCCAACCCCCCTCCCTCCCTACCCCTCGTTTGTTCTCTGTGCTGTGATTGGTCGCCGGTTAACGAGGCCTGTGTTGACAGATGGCTGTCCCGGACTCTGTAACAACAACGGGAGGTGTGTCCTGGACCACAACGTCTGGCACTGCGTCTGCCAGGGCGGCTGGAGGGGGCTGGGCTGCCACGTCGCCACGGAAACACTCTGCTCCGACGGCAAGGACAACGAGGGGGGTGAGACACCTGTCCGACCCAACACACACCTGTCTAATCCAACCTGTGTAACCTGTATAACCAAATACACACATGTCTGACCCAACATGCACCTGTCTTACCCTACACACACCTGTCTGACCCAACATACACCTGGCTAACCCAAAGCTCACCTGTCTAATCCAACACACACCTGTGTAACCAAATACTCACATGTCTGACCCAACACACACCTGTCTCACCAACACACACCTGTCTTACCCAACACACAAATGTCTGACCCAACACACACCTGCCTTACCCTACACACCTGTCTGACCCAACATACACCTGTGTAACCAAATACACACCTGTCTAACCCAACACACACCTCTGTAACCAAACATACACCTGTCTTACCCAACACACACCTGTGTAACCAAATACACACCTGTCTAACCCAACACACACCTCTGTAACCAAACATACACCTGTCTTACCCAACACACACCTGTCTTACCCAATACACACCTTTTCTTTATGCAGGCCAAAGCCACTTGCAAAAAGGTTGCGTCATATATGTGGTGGGTGTCCCACACATACACACAGGAATACAAATGTGTCTTCTGAACGCAACACATTATGGGCCCTATCTTGCATCCGGCGCAATTGACTTAATCACTGGTGCATGTGTCGTTGCTGGTTTGCAACTGGCGCAGAGCGTTCTTTTCCCTCCTGCGCCACGCGTCGGTATATTAGGGAATGATCTTGCGCCCAAAGGGTTGGTTCGGCGAAAGGAGGAGGCGTGTTCTGGCGCAAACGTTCCCCGGTGCTATTTTGCAGTTTCAGAAATCACTTGTGCCACAAACCAGGAAATACCTGGCTTAAAGTCAGTGGCGCGTTGTTCAGATGCTATTTTAAGAGCGCACCTCGTGCATACACTTTGCTTCTCTCATCTTCCTAGCCACACATTCTTGGTAAATTATTTGGGAAAGAACAGCTGATACAGCGGTAGTGGAAGTATTTCAAGTGCTGGTTGTACTTTTAAATCAATGCATCTGCAAACACCGTACAGCATATTTTCTTGACACAGACATCGTGTACATGCCCATAACTTTTAGGATTGATGAGTATTTGATCATGAGAAAACATTGTTTTACCGCGAGTGAGTGTTAAAAAGAATGAATGAATGCGGGCGCGCGTGTTTGTATGTGTAAAAGAATTAATAAATGCGGGCGCGCGTGTGTGCGTCCATCTGTTGAAACACACACAAACTAAACACGTAACGCATAATACAGTCCATGGCAATGTATATTAACGGGGGTCCCATGCATATTAGGAACACAAGTCGATAACGATAATGCATACAATACTGATAAGAAACGATGTTTATAATGTATTGTGAATATCATTAAATAGAACCACAGTTACCACATATCATATGTGTGTTAAGTTTTCTTTGCCGAAATTTATTTGAGGACTCAGTATTTCTGAAGTTCTGGAAGAAAACCTTATTCCATGTGTGAATTAGGGCCATATTATTTGGCCATAAACTGAGCCATTTGAAGTTTGAAATTCATGTGCATCTGTCTCATCGGAGACTGCAGACGCGCTGTCAAAACATCAACTCGTCAGATTCAAATGCGCTCATGGCTCTTAAAGGGGATGGGAGCTGGCACTCTCATTGGTTTATTGCACGTTACGCCCAAACCACACCTACGGGTAATCAGGCTACTTCAGACCAACCCTTTTTAGATTTGCGCCGGGCGCAAGAGTCATTTATGCGCCGGTAAACTAGCGACATCGCCATAGAACCGCCCACAGAGCTACTTGCGCTCGGCGCTTCTCACTTGCGTTTCAGACCGTTAAAATAGGGCCCTATCCGTTCAAATAACTGGTAAAAGTCTACTTTGTTTTGTCTCTAAATGTTCTGACACGCCTGAAACTACAAAAGAAAACACATCTGTGCTGGATAAAGAAAAGCTATAATCCTGCCTTCCTTGTGGGTCTGGCCGTCAGACTTCATTCCCATCCCATGATTGTGTGGAGCGCGGCAGCTTGGAGGCAGGGCCTGGAGGGACAGGGCAGCCTCCTCTCTGATGGATGGCTCAGCAGTCTCCCCCCGGCCAGGGGGGCTTGGCGGACCATCGATCCAGACCGTGATGCACCTGGCCGTCTACGGCCCCCCGGTCGATGTTTTTCGGTCTGGAGGGCGTCCACGGACGGGAGGAGTCTGGGCGCTTTGCTACGGGCCTGGGATCGCAGGGTGGAGACGGACGCCATCTTGATTGACAGCCGCACACATTGTGATGCTGCGTCCACAATGTCCAGGGGCATTCTCGGTGGCAAAGGCGACCAATTATACTCCTGCGGCGGTCCTTTGGTTTTTGCGAGTCGAAACCTGCCTGCTCCCCATTTCAGCTCATGGTGCCTCTGCTCTAGATCCATGTTCCTCTGGAGGAGACCGGACATTGTAGCCCCGTACAAACGACAGGGCTCCGGCAGTACGATGTAGCACCAAACCCTTCCAGACCCAGTTCTAATGATGAGTATAGCTGTCCAGCGCATATCCATATCTCAGTTGTGCTAAACGCTCTGAGTTTATCTGTACAGCTACATAGTCCTGATTCTACTGCGTCTCAGTAGAAGAGAGAGGGCAGAGGAGCTCACCGTGTCGGCCTTTTGGAGCGTGGTGTTCTCATCCGCTCTGTGTTCCTGCAGTCCTCTGAATGGGATGCAGTCATTTACCACGTGGGTCTTTGGGGGAGCAGGTTCTGGTTCTCCTGCAGCTGTGTAGGATCATCTGAATGGTTTTAGTGCTAGATCCTCCTCATTATGAAGGTCCTATCACTGTACAGTACGACTGCAGCACTTGCTGTGACGTTAGTGAGAAGGATGAGACCTGCAGCCCTCTCGGGATTGAACCCAGGGCCTAGCGTTCTCCTGCTCATCCCAGGGTTCCCCACCGCGCAAACTCTCCCACTCTCATCCTCCTCTTCTCCTCCCCCTCTCACTTCTTCACCTCCTCTTCCTCCCCCTCCTTCCCTCCTGTAGTTCCCACCCCTCTTCCTCTCTGTCCAATGTTGGCCTCTGTTGTCGTCCAAACCAGATGTTTACCTGGGGCCTGTTGACGGAGCTCAAGCTCGGATTTGTAAGTAAACTAATTATCCAAAGGCGCGAATTGGCGATCAGTTTGGCCCACTTGTTAAATGCTTTGGCTCCAAAGGGCGATGGTTTCAGAGACAGGGCTCAGGAATCACTGTTGGTGTTTCGGCTTTCAGAAGAACAAAGTGAGGCTCCCTCTGACGAGCGGAGGACCTTTCCGGACACAACGTTTCAGAGGCCTTCAGATAGAGGTCCACAAAGGGCTGGGGGGGGCATTCCAGGGTTGAACCTGAAGCAATCAATCAATCTCTCTCTCTCTCTCTCTCTCTCTCTCTCTCTCTCTCTCTCTCTCTCTCTCTCTCTCTCTCTCCAGATGGTCTGGTGGACTGTCTGGACCCTGACTGCTGTCCGCAGCCCGCCTGCCAGAAGCAGCCGTCCTGCCAGGGGGCCCCGGACCCCGTTGTCCTAGCGACCCAGGGTCAGGGGTCCGCCCTCCCCCAGCCCACCGCCAGGAGCTTCTACGACCGCATCAGCTTCCTGATTGCTCCTGGCGGCAGTCATGTGATCCCTGGCAGCAACCCCTTCAACAGCAGGTGAGCAGCTTAGCGGTTGGCCGACCGAGGGGAAGCTGCTTAGCGATTGGCCGACAGTGGGGTGATTACGCGGAATAAGCTGACACCTGTATTTGTTCAGACGGGGCCCAGGCACCGGGGGCCCTCACTGGGGAGCCCTCGCCGAGAACCAGCAGCTGGTTGGACGAGTGTTCGCCACGGTGATGTCATTGGTCCTCTGGTCCAATGTGCATCAGCCCCTGGGTGAGCAGCGCATCGTCGGTAGAGGAGCAGAACCTGCTGGAAGGGCAACTCTGCTCCTCTTACTGGGAGCTCCTGTTCATCTTACTGGGAGCTCCTGTTCCTCTTACTGGGAGATCTTGTTCCTCTTACTGGGAGCTCCTGTTCCTCTTACTGGGAGCTCCAGTAAGTAGCTTGTTAGGGTAGTACGTTAACGTAGCATGTTAGCGTAACATTATCTAAAGATGGTTAGTATACCTGGTCACATTATTCACTTAGTGATGTTTAGTGTTTATTACACCTGGTGGGGTTTAGTGTTTAGAACACCTGGTGGGGTTTAGTGTTTATTACACCTGGTGGTGTTTAGTGTTTATTACACCTGGTGGGGTTTAGTGTTTAGTCCACCTGGTTTAGTTCACCTGGTGGTGTTTAGTGTTTAGTGTTTAGTCCACCTGGTTTAGTTCACTGGTGGTGTTTTGTGTTTAGTTCACTGGTGGTGTTTAGTACAACTGGTGGTGTTTTGTGTTTAGTTCACTGGTGGTGTATAGTACAACTGGTGGTGTTTTGTGTTTAGTTCACTGGTGGTGTTAAGTTAAGTTAATATCCAGTCTCTTTAATTGAAGTGCATTTGGCTTGAACCAGTTTTTCTCTCAGCCATAAAGCAGATTTATGAGTCCATGTATAAAACACTGCGGGCAGAAATAAGTGGATCCCTTCCTTATTTGATTCAAACAATGGACTCAAATAAGAAAGAAGGTCCATGAAACGTCCACCGTTTGGCAGAGAGCAGGCACCTCCTCACCCTGTCCCATTAGCCCGGCCGTTTGTTCTGGGCGATGGTGGCTAGACTTACAGCCGTCTGTGTGCCAAGGGCTTTAGGAATTCTTCCTCCAGTAGTTTAGCGTAATCCTTATGTAAATGCCAAGCTCACTGGAAGTAGAGAATGAGTTGGTTCTGCCCGGTCCCTGCTGTCACCCGTACTCTGCTCATTGTCCTCAGCTTATTGTCCGGCGGTCTGGAGAGGGCTGCTCCGTCACCCAGCCTCAGTCCTGCCACCAGTACAACATATCCCAGTCTGAACATCTCCCAGTCTGAAAAGTCTCAGTCTGACCAACTTCTCCAAGCCTGACCATCTCCTCCCAGTCTGACCATCTCCTCCCAGTCTGACCATCTCCTCCCAGTCTGACCATCTCCTCCCAGGCTGACCATCTCCTCCCAGTCTGACCATCTCCTCCCAGTCTGACCATCTCCTCCCAGTCTGCTGGGTTCTGGATGCTTAGCCAACCGACAGACACCATTAATTACTCTCCCCCTCCGAGGAGAATGTTTACTTTGCGGCGATAAAGGTCTGAGAAGGAGAACCGGTCTAATCTGGTCCTTTGTTTTGAATACTGTACATATTTTTCCATATGCTCCCGAGGCGACTCTGGTTCATAATTTATAGTTCGACGGACGAGAGGCTACTTATGGGGCAGAGAGGCCAGAGGGACCTCATCATCCCAGCTTACTGTGTGTGCGTGTGTGTGTGTGTGTGTGTGTGTGTGTGTGTGTGTGTGTGTGTGTGTGTGTGTGTGTCGATGTGTATGTGTGTCTGTGTGTATATGTGTGTGTGTTTGTGTGTCTGTGTGTGGGTGTTTGTGTGTGTGTTTGTATGTTTTTGTTTGTGTGAGTGTGTGTGTGTGTGCGTGTGTGTGTGTGTGGTCCCTCTAGTGGCAGTGGGTCTGGACTCTGAGTGATGAGCCTGTGTTTTGAGGTCAGTTGTTGTTGTTCTCGTTTACAACTGATTGTGCGTCCGGACGGACGCTGGACTGTGTGGTGAGGTTTCAGAAAACTGCAGTAAGCAGAACTCTCTCTCTCTCTATCTCTGTCTCTCTCTCTCTCTCTCTGTATGTGTGTGTCCCCCCCCCCTCTCTCTCTCTCTCTCTCTCTCTCCGCTTAGATTAATATAGCTGCTTAGATTAGGATGCTGAGATTTAAATGCTTAGATTAATAGAGAAGTTTAGATTAAGATTCTTTGATGAAGAGAGCTGCTTAGATTAAGCTGAAAAAATATCAATGAGATATAATATTCACTCTCATAATTCCTCTCTAAACGATTAGAGATATCTTTAATGATTACTCTCAAAACGATGAGAGATATCTCTATTGATTACTTTCTAAACGATAAAAGATATCTCTATTGATTACCCTCTAAAAGATAAGACTTATCTTATCATATCTATATTACTCTCCACTTCAGATAACTTAAAGAATTACTTCACATGTTAAAAATTAAATCAAATTTCAGACTGTGTGTTTTAGCATCATTTCAATCTATGCTAAATGGGTTTCTGAACTTAATGACATGTTAACATTAAATCATCAGCGTGATTAACGCAATATCGGAGGAGGATGTAGGGAGGGGTGGATCCACATGGAGAGCTGTGGTGAACTATTGTTTTATTATGTTAATATTATTCAAGTTTTTGTATTTCATTCATTAAGGTCCACTGCTGTTGCTCATCTGCACATGTTGAATCTCAGTCTGAAAGTCTGAATCTCAACATGTTATTCCTGGTCTCCTTAAACACGTTAGTCCTGAATTTCCTCCAACATGTTAGTCCTGAAACTCCTCCAACATGTTAGTCCTGAATCTCATTCAACATGTTAGTCCTGAATCTCGACATGTTAGTCCTGAATCTAAACCTCCTCCAACATGTTAGTTCTGAATCTCTTCCAAAATGTTAGTCCTGATTCTCCTCCGACATGTTGGTCCTGAATCTCCTTCAACATGTTAATCCTGGTCTCCTTCAACATGTTAGTCCTGATGACTGAGGCTTGGTTCACCTAACTCATCAACAGATGGGACTTGCCTTGTAATTAACCATGTTCTTTTGTCTATTAATGTCTTTGTGTGTGTGTGTGTGTGTGTGTGTGTGTGTGTGTGTGTGTGTGTGTGTGTGTGTACTGTGTGTGTGTGTGTGTACTGTGTGTGTGTGTGTGCGTCTGTGAGTGTGTGTGTGTGTACTGTGTGTGTGTGCGCGCGTCTGTGTGTGTGTGCGCGCGTCTGTGTGTGTGTGTGTGTGTGTTTGTGTGTGTGTGTGTGTGTGTGTGTGCGTCCAGCCTGGTGTCGGTGATCCGGGGTCAGGTCGTCACGGGCGACGGGACCCCGCTGATTGGAGTCAACGTGTCGTTCCTCAGATACCCGGAATACGGACACACCCTGACCCGGGAGGACGGCATGTAAGCCTCCCCCCACACAAACATACACACACACACACACACAGACACACACACACACACACACACACACACACACACACACACACACACACATGCACACACACACGGACGCACACACGTACACTCACACACAAACACGTACATGTTCACATATGAACACACACACACAGACGCACACACGCCCACGCACACACACCACATACATGCCCATGCACACACACACACATTTTTATATAGCTATTATTTAATATTCTAATATTTGATAGGAATATATATTGTATTTAACGTTTAACTTTAATCGCCTAATTGTTCACTTGCTTTGGAAACGTTCTAATACCAATAAAGCTTACATGAATTGAATTGAATTGAAGACTGAGAGTGATACAGAGAGAGAGAGAGAGAGAGAGAGAGAGAGAGAGAGAGAGAGGATTACCAACCTGACCTTCTTCAGATATCTTAGAACGCGCCTGGGTAATAACGTGTGTGTGTGTGCGTGCATGTGTGTGTATGTGCATTCATTCTTCTGTGTGAGTGTGTGCGTGTCTGTCTGTGTGCTTGTGCTTTTGAATGTGAGCATGTGTGTGTGTGTGGTTGTGTGTCTCTCTGTGTGTGTGTGTGTGTGTGTGTGTGTGTGTGTGTGGTTGTGTGTGTGTCAGTGTGTGTGTCAGTGGACCCCTGGGGAGAGCAGTAGAGTATCTGGAGCAGCACTTCAAAGCCTTCATTTACAAACTGCTAACTCTCCTGCGCTCGGTCCCTAATTAAAGTTATTAACCAGTTAGAACCAGTAGGAACCAGTTACAACCAGTTACATCTATTGAGTCAGTTGACGACAGCCAGCTAGAATTAACCAGAACAAGCTAAACTTAGTCATCAACCCATGATTGAGTTAGTAAACCATTTATTAACCAGTTTGAAACAGTTAGAACCAGTAAGAAACAGTTACAACCAGTTACAACCATTGAGTCAGTTGAAGCCGAACTAAAACATCATTCAGCCAGATATTGAGTGAGTGAACCAGTTATTAACCAGATTGATTAACTGGGAAGAGATGATCCCATGTTGACCACCAGGACATATGACCCAGACTTCCTCTCTCCCCTCTGCTCCCCCTCCCCCCCACACCCAGGTTCGACCTGCTGGCCAATGGCGGGGCCTCTCTGACGCTGAGCTACACCCGGGCCCCGTTCCCGTCGCTGCAGCGCACCGTCTGGGTGCCCTGGTCCGTGTTCCACGTCATGGAGACGGTGGTGATGAAGAGGGAGCACAACGACATCCCTAGCTGCTACCTGACCGGCCTGCTCTGGCCCCTCCCCCTCATCCTGACCACGCCCCTCTCCACCCTCTACAAGACGTCTGCAGAGGACAGCCCCATCATACCTGAGACACAGGTGAGCCAGGTGTTAGACATGTGAGACATGTGGCAGAGACACAGGTGAGACATGTGGTAGACAGGTGAGACGGGGGAGACATATGTTAGACAGGTGAGACAGGCATTAGAGACACAGGTGAGCCAGGTGTTAGAAACACAGGTGAGACAGGTGTTAGACAGGTGACAGACAGGTGTTAGAGACACAGGGGAGACAGGTGTGAGAGACACAGGTGAGACAGGTGTTAGAGATACAGGTCAGCCAGGTGTGAGACACTAAATGTTCCCTGGTTGTGACGACCGCTCCAGGTGGTCCATGCGCAGGTGGCCAGGAGACAGGTGTTAGACAGGTGAGGCAGGTGTTAGAGAGACAGGTAAACCAGGTGTTAGACACTAACCTCTGGTCGTGATGACCCCCTCCAGATGCTCCATGAGCAGGTGGCCAGGAGACAGGTGTTAGACAGGTGAGACAGGTGTTAGACAGGTGAGACAGGTGTTAGACAGGTTAGACAGGTGTGAGACACTAACCTCCCCTCTGACCCCTCCAGGTGCTCCATGAGCAGGTGGCCATCCCGGGCAGCGAGCTGAACCTGGTGTACCTGAGCTCCAGGGCTCCGGGCTACAAGCCCATCCTGAAGATCCTGCTGACCCAGGAGAGGCTGCCCTTCGGCCTGATGAAGGTGCACCTCATGGTGGCCGTGATGGGCCGGCAGTTCCAGAAGGCCTTCCCCGCCTTCCCCAACCTGTCGTACACCTTCATCTGGGACAAGACGGACGCGTATGGCCAGAAGGTGTACGGCCTGGCCGAGGCCATGGGTGGGTCCGCCTCCTACCTCATGAAGAAAGGGTCTTTTTCGAACACGTCGGCCAGCAAAATACTTGATTTAATATTAGAGCCTGATCATGGGAAAGTACAGGCAGCAAAGTTACCAAGGATACATTCAGTGAGACAATGGGTGAACAAGATTCTTTTAGGGAAACGTTTGCATCCCGGGTAGTGAATACAAAGGTAACAGCGGTGAGGGGAGTGACCTTCGTCGAGAATTTAGGATTGGGGAGGAAGACAAATAAATAGATAAACTGCAATACAGGGGGAATTGTACATCTCTGCGAGGCTGCAAGCAAGGCTGCAAGACAGTTAAAGGAATCTACACAACAAAGAAGTGAGTGGATTAGTATCAGACTCTGTGGCTGCAGTGGGAATGCAAACGCCAGCTCTGTTAGAGAGAGGAAGGGAGGTCTCTCTAGCTCCAGGGAGAATGTTAACAGTTCCATTTAAATTGACTAGGAATTATATAAAGAAGTTGAATATAATTTGTATATAACTGTTTATTATAGTTATGATTGATATTTCCAAGACATCACCGGTTCTCACCACCTCGCACCCCATGAGGCCGATGGCCGGCAGCTGAACCCTGAAGCCTAGTTTTATAAACAAAGCTCTCGTCTGAAGTCCACACATTATGGGATGTGTTGTTACTGTATGAGTGTCCTTGGGCGCTGGAGTTATGAACCCCAGAGTACAGTGTTTTCTGTGAAGGGCAGAGCTGTTTTGCTGCTCTGCATTCCTAATGTTTCCCGGGCAGCTATATGCAGCCTAAGAGACACATCCGGTAAAAGGCCTTCGGACGGTCAGGAGAATAAAACATTTATACTGCGGATTAGAGCCACTTTACGGAGGTGTGTGCTGTGATCACGCTCATAATAAAACCAAATGCGAGGATAGCGGGACCCGTAACCGGCCGTTTACACCAGATCTTTATTATCGTGTTGTTGAGGACGTCGGACAGCCGGCAGCTCAAGGAGACGTGTGGCGGAGTCCTGACTCCCGCCGCTGGATTAGAATGTTCTAATTGAATCCTGATGGATCTGCCTCAGAACAGTTCCAGGCAGCAGCACTCAGGATAAACCCAGCCTCCTCGGGCAGAACCAAATCACCTTTATTTGAATATTGTTATCATTAGCATTCCTGAATTAAAACAGCAGAGTTACTTTTTAATTAGGACTTTAATTAAAAACAGCCAGCAGACCTGGATTGTAGAAAATCCCGGAGGTTCAGGTGAGGCCAAGCAGAACCAAGCTGGTTTCTACTGGGTTCTACTGGGTTCCACTAGGTTCAGAGTAGGCTTGTGTTCTACGGGCTTCCACTGGCTTCTGGGTTCTGACTCGACCTGTGTTCTCCAGGGTTCTAACAGACCTGTGTTCTCCAGAGTTCTAACAGCTGTGTTCTCTTGAGGTCTAACAGAGCTGTGTTCTCCAGGGTTATAACAGTGCTGTGTTCTCCAGAGTTCTAACAGCTGTGTTCTCCAGGGTTCTAACAGACCTGTGTCCTCCAGGGTTCTTACAGAGCTGTGCTCTCCAGGGTTCTAACAGAGCTCTGTTCTCCTCCCAGTGTCAGTGGGTTACGAGTACGAGTCCTGCCTGGATGTGGTTCTGTGGGAGAGGAGGACCGCCGTGCTCCAGGGCTACGAACTTGACGCCTCCAACATCGGAGGATGGATGCTGGACAGACATCACGTCCTGGACGTCCAGAACGGTAGGCCTCACAGCCTGATCCCTGTAGAACGGTAGGCCTCCCCACCTGATCCCAGAGAACGGTAGGCCTCCCCGCCTGATCCCTGTAGAACGGTAGGCCTCCCCGCCTGATCCCTGTAGAACGGTAGGGCTCACAGCCTGATCCCTGTAGAATGGTAGGCCTCCCCGCCTAATCCCTGTAGAACGGTAGGCCTCACTGCCTGATCCCTGTAGAACGGTAGGCCTCACTGCCTGATCCCTGAAGAACGGCAGGCCTCACAGCCTGATCCCAGAGAACGGTAGGCCTCCCTGCCTGATCCCAGAGAACGGTAGGCCTCCCCGCCTGATCCCAGAGAACGGTAGGCCTCCCCGCCTGATCCCAGAGAACGGTAGGCCTCACCGCCTGATCCCTGTAGAACGGTAGGCCTCTCCGCCTGATCCCTGTAGAAAGGTAGGCCTCACCGCCTGATCCCTGTAGAACGGTAGGCCTCACAGCCTGTGTGTGTGTAGAACGGTAGGCCTCACAGCCTGTGTGTGTGTAGAACGGTAGGCCTCACAGCCTGTGTGTGTGTGTAGAATGGTAGGCCTCACCGCCTGTGTGTGTGTAGAACGGTAGACCTCACAGCCTGTGTGTGTGTAGAACGGTAGGCCTCACAGCCTGTGTGTGTGTGTAGAACGGTAGGCCTCACAGCCTGTGTGTGTGTGTAGAACGCTAGGCCTCACAGCCTGTGTGTGTGTAGAACAGTAGGCCTCACAGCCTGTGTGTGTGTAGAACGGTAGACCTCACAGCCTGTGTGTGTGTAGAACGGTAGGCCTCACAGCCTGTAGAACGGTAGGCCTCCCAGCCTGATCCCTGTAGAACGGTAGGCCTCACAGCCTGTGTGTATGTGTAGAACGGTAGGCCTCACAGCCTGTGTGTCTGTAGAACGGTAGGCCTCACAGCCTATGTGGGTGTGTCGATGATCCCTGGCTCTGCTGCGTTATGGACAGGCGGATTTCACTTTGAACGCCAGCAATAAGTACTGGAATGAAGATGAAATATGCTCAGTCATCGTATCAGCAGCTAATAGCGCAGAGTTCTGAAGGGCCCATCATTCACCTTAATGACGGCATCAATCAGAGCCACCCAGAGCTTCACAGCTCTCCACTCCAACAGGGCCGGATGGCCTCTACCTCCCAGTGTCTCCCACTCTCTCCCACTCTCTCCTACCCTCTAGTCCAGGGGGGCCCAAATTCTTCCCAGTGGAGGGCCAAAATGTAATCGTGGGGAGGCTCGTGGGCCAAAATTTAAATTTTTCAGTATATTTAGTCAAATATGTGGGAGGCGGCTGAACAGGATAGGAGCTCAACAGCGCCACCCTACCATCAATGTATCACAATGTTATTCTAGGGTCAGGAATGGAAGTGCACCAATAAATAATATTCAATGAGAGCGAGCGCAGATTCTGAGCGCTGTTGGCGGAAAACAATAATATATACAGTGGGTAAGGCGCGGGCCAAATAAAATCGGTCGCGGGCCAAGTTTGGCCCGCGGGCCCCAAATTGGGCAGCCCTGCTCTAGCCTCTAGTCTCCACCATGTGGTCTCTGGTCTCTAGTCTCTTGTCTCTCTAGTCTGGGCTCTGCCATTAAGCCTGGGCAGAAAGGCTAGCCAGTCTTGATGAGTTGTGTGTGTGCTCCGTGCAGCGTGCACGTGTGTCGCTACATGTGTGTCCGTGCATCTCTTTCCAGAAGTGGATCTCCTTGAGAATACATCTGGTCTCAGCCCACCCTCCTCTTCCACCTGTCAACACAAAGTGTCCTTCAGCATTCGGATCTTCCCCACTTCCCCTATTTACCCAGAATGTGTGGTTGTGCTCGGAAGAGTTCAGTGCGTGTTGAACGGTGGACAAATTGGTGTTCACTGTATTCATCACTGTTTAGAAGATTACCTATCAAGGAAACTGCTCTGATGTGTAGAGGATACAAGAGATATTGGATATTGTAGACTAGTAACTAGAGACCAGAGACTAGATGAGACCAGAGTCTTTAGTGTTTCTCTGAACAGGCTACATTTACAAAAGAGCACGGCAACAAAATGGTGGCTGTTTTTTCCGGTCGGCCGCGTGGCCACTATGCTAACGCTAAGTTATGCTAGCGCTACGCTACGCTAACCTAGCGGCGAGCAGCTCTCAGAGCAGCAGCGGTGCTGTTTACTCTGAGGTGCGTGGCCTCTCGGTTTAACACACAAAATGAAAGGCTCGCAGTCGAACCCAATCTGTCAAGATGACTCGCGCCCCGAGTTGAGGCAGAGTGTAAGAAAAGCGCACGGATGCTCGCACGAGCTTCTGATGCCGAGCGTTCTGAGTAACTGGCACATCTCCAAAGAGTGCGTCTGACAGCCGCCCAGCGGGAGGTTCAGTCACTGCCGGCTGCGGGTGTTTGTGATCCGCAGAGACACAGGATTCACTTTATCCTCGGCCTGCTTGATATGCTAATGGCGGCCGCGTCCTTTACCAGTAGCGCTCCGCCGTTAGACGGGCGGCGGCGGCGGCGGAGGAAGAGGAGGAGGAGGAGGAATCGGCGGCTATGGGCAAAGCTGCTTCTGCGTGAACACAGCCGAGTGAGGAAGTAAATATAGGGGTTTGTTGTTGTTGTTGTTGTCGTGTTGTTCTCGGGGTGCGGCGCTACGGGCTGCTCTGTAGTCGTGTCCTAATGCACATCATCCTGAAATAGAGGAGCTGCTCCCCACAAGCGGCCTGTCTGCCGGGAGTGCCGGCTGCCAGGAGTGTTTCCGCCTGCGATCCCATTAGTTCAAGAGGGCTCTTTACCGCCAGGTGTTTATGTGAAGATGTGTGAGTCGCTGCTAGCGCTCACATCAAAGTAGCCCAACAATATCGCTCCACACCTCCACGCAACATGAAGGAAAAAAAAACGCCTATTTTTATTCTTGTCAATTTGTTAATCCAACCGGAGCCGCGGTGAGCCGGCCCCGTGTGACGGAGACGGCAGCTCACGGAGGAGCTCTGTCGAACTGGAGCCCGGCTCACAATGACTGATGTCCTCGTCCCTGGAGCCCACATCCAGGGCAGCTCGGAGCTCTGCCTGTCTCCTCCCAGGAGCTCTCATGCTGACCTCCTCCAACATCCAGGCCCCCTCCACCGGACCCTCCTGCTGCTCTGCAGGAGGATATAAGGAGCTCTAGGGTCTCCTCTCTCCTCCCTCCTTCAAAAGGAGCTCCTCGCTCTACCCGCTCCTCTCCCTCTCTCCCTCTCTCCCTCTCTCTCTCTCTCTCTCCCTCTCTCTCCCTCTCTCTCCCTCCCTTCACTCTCTCCCTCTCTCCCTCTCCTCTCTCCCTCTGCTCCCCTATCTCCTCCCTCCCTCCCTCTCTCCTTCCTCCCTGCCCCCCCCCCTCCCAGTCCCTCAGCCTGTCCTTATAGCCACCAAACTCGAGCTGCCTCTCTCCCCGACCGAGAGTTGTCCGAGAGTTTCGCAAAGCGACAGTGCAGAGGAGAACCCAGAAGGAGACCAATTATGACACTCTCCTCTTCCTCAGTGCCGATCTCCCCACCCCCCCCCCCCGGGCCCCTCAGCCTGTCGCCAAGGTGACATTGCTGGGGGCCCTGCAGGTACGGCCCCCGCCCGCTGGGGAGCATTAATCAGGACTGCTCCGTCAGCGCTATGGTGGAGTCGCGGCGAAGGGTTAGCGTACGCGGCGTGGTGCTACGTCGCGCTCCATCACTCCTGCTGCTCTATATGGATGTATGGATGGAGGCATGCTTATACATACAGTATGTGCACTAGCAAAACGCACTACCAACGTGCACTACCAACATGCACTGGCACGTGCACTACCACATGCACTACCAACATGCACTACCACGTGCTCTACCAACATGCACTACCACATGCACTACCACATGCACTACCAACATGCACTACTAACATGCACTACCACATGCACTACCAACATGCACTACCACGTGCACTACCATGTGCACTACCACATGCACTACCATCATGCACTACCACGTCCAAAGTCCTGGTCCTCAGAGTCCTGGTCCTCAGAGTCCTGGTCCCCAGAGTCCTGGTCCTCAGAGTCCTGGTCCCCAGGGTCCTGGTCCTCAGGGTCCTGGTCCTCAGAGTCCTGGTCCCCAGAGTCCTGGTCCTCAGAGTCCTGGTCCACCCAGAGTCCTGGTCCTCAGAGTCCTGGTCCACCCAGAGTCCTGGTCCTCAGGGTCCTGGTCCACTCAGAGTCCTGGTCCTCAGGGTCCTGGTCCACTCAGAGTCCTGATCCTCAGAGTCCTGGTCCCCAGAGTCCTGGTCCTCAGGGTCCTGGTCCTCAGAGTCCTGGTCCTCAGAGTCCTGGTCCACCCAGAGTCCTGGTCCTCAGAGTCCTGGTCCTCAGAGTCCTGGTCCCCAGAGTCCTGGTCCTCAGGGTCCTGGTCCTCAGGGTCCTGGTCCCCAGGGTCCTGGTCCTGGTCCTCAGAGTCCTGGTCCTCAGGGTCCTGGTCCTCAGAGTCCTGGTCCCCAGAGTCCTGGTCCTCAGGGTCCTGGTCCTCAGGGTCCTGGTCCCCAGGGTCCTGGTCCTGGTCCTCAGAGTCCTGGTCCTCAGGGTCCTGGTCCCCAGAGTCCTGGTCCCCAGAGTCCTGGTCCTCTCTCCCCTCCTGGAGAAGGTCACGCTGTGATGGCGATCTGTCTTTGTTAGCGTTGGTTTCTGGCTCCCCGCTCCGTCCGGATCCGTCCTCCGGTTTGTCCTTCAGGGGAGGGGGGGTGATGGACCCCGCGATGCGCCGGGTGTCATCGATCCTTTAATTAGGACACAGACGGCGTCTGCGTTCAAACGTGCCGCTGGAGCCTAATAATTAACGACTCCCAGCATGCACCACTCTGCTTTGATGTTTCTCCCCTGCCCTCGGCGGAGAGGCCGCGTTCTCTGCCTGGAACGCCCCTCTGCTCCGAAGACGAAATATTCCTATGTTGAGTCATGGCGACGCCCGGCAACGCCCGGCCGTCTGAAGCTCACCTGGCTGCACGGCGGCGCTGAATAAAAGATGGGCTCTGCTGACGGGAGATCCCAAGCCAGGACGCCGGCCGCTGCTGGGAGTGTTGCAGACACTTCCTCTGCTCCCGCGTGACGCAGAGTCCATGAATCATCATTTATAAATATCTCGGGGCCGCCGCGCTCCGAACGCACTCACTGCAACACACTCCGGATAAAAGCCGGCACCAAGCGGCAAATACAACACATTAGAGTCTACTTTAAAGATGTGAGAACATTCAAAGCACTGACGTTAATGACAACACGGAGGTTCCCGATACACACGACGAGGAACGCTCTCTCTTCTGTATCTGCGGTATCTTTAGCTCTCTGCGGCCGCTGGTAGCCTGTGAAGCTCTAAACCTCAGGTGTGCTTTGAGAACCCGATGTTGTCAGGGAGGAACAGGATTAATAAAGCACCATCTCGTTCCTGACAGATGTTTCACAGCAGGCTCTTGTTCTGTCGTTTTGTTGTACAAGCTAAGCCTCACCTGCCGTGTGAAGGGGGGGGGGGGGGGGGGGGGGGGGGGGGGGTTGCGTTGCCATGGATACAGATCGCAGGTTCCTTCCCGGCTCGGGGGTTGACGGGGCTAAACGGGAGGGACATTGATGTGAAATGTCACCTGTGGCTGCTCTCTTCCCAGGCATCCTCTACAAGGGCAGTGGGGAGAACCAGTTCATCTCGCTGCAGCCTCCCGTCATCTCCACGGTGATGGGCAACGGCCGGCGCCGCAGCATATCCTGCCCCAGCTGCAACGGGCAGGCGCAGGGCAACAAGCTGCTGGCCCCCGTGGCGCTGGCCTGGGGCATCGACGGCAGCCTCTACGTCGGCGACTTCAACTACATCCGCCGCATCTACCCGTCGGGGAATGTGACCAGCGTCATGGAGCTCAGGTGAGAGGGCGCTCCAGATGTTCTCTGGAACGTATCCGGTGTGATGGGGCTCAGGTGAGGGCGCTCCAGATGTTCCCTGGAACGTATCCGGTGTCATGAAGCTCAGGTGAGGGCGCTCCAGATGTTCTCTGGCACGTATAAAGTGTCATGGAGCTCAGGTGAGGGCGCTCCGGATGTATTCTGGAACGTATCCAGTGTCAAGGAGCTCAGGTGAGGGCGCTCCGGATGTATTCTGGAACGTATCCAGTGTCATGAAGCTCAGGTGAGGGCGCTCCAGATGTTCTCTGGAACGTATCCAGTGTCATGAAGCTCAGGTGAGGGCGCTCCAGATGTTCCCTGAGAACACTGTTTGGTTTGGAGAGTCCAGTCCGCCTGATCTCATGGCCACGAGGACCGACTTAGCCTTTTTTTCTCCCTGACGTCCTCTGACTGGAGTGCTGTTTGGCGTCTTTATCCTCAACAGAATACCACTCAAATAGACTTCAGACATCTTTTCATCTCCCTTAGAATGTGAGAATCGCCTCCACATCCATCTGGGTAATTGGATGAGACGTTTTCACCTCGGTGTGTAATTGACATAATTTACGCTCCGGTTTTGAAGCGTTCATACCAGCTCTCGGCTGTTTCAAAGCGGCTGGTAATTATTGGGCCATTGTCCAGAGCACCATTCATATATGCCTTCGATATCTAGTGGACAGGAGTATTAATGTTACCCAGCCGTCAGCCCATTGGTCCTGATGGCCTGAGCTGCCTCGCGCTGATTGCTTAGTCTCTAAGAGAGTTTGGCGTGTCGGTGAAACAGTGGTATGTAGGACACGATACCGAAACCGGTCCTCTGCGTCCAGACAGCTGAACACATTAATCCACAAGGCCTTCTCGTTGGTGATTAAAATGTGAGGCTTCTTTCAGACAACCTAATCAATATTCAATATGAGGAGCTAGAATGTAACCCAAGGTAATGAAATGTGAAGTAGTGTAGTGTGTGCAGAAAGATCTCCACCACACACTGCCCTGTTTCATAACGGTTTTATCTGCTTGGTGGACAAACTGATAAACTGTCTGAATGTTGTTGGACATACTGGTTAAACTGTCTGAATGTTGTTGGACAGACAGGGTAAACTGTCTGAATGTTGTTGGACAGACAGGGTAAACTGTCTGAATGTTGCTTGACAGACTGGTAAACTGTCTGAATGTTGGTGGACAGATTGGTGAACTGTCTGAATGTTGGTGGACAGATTGGTGAACTGTCTGAATGTTGGTGGACAGACTGGTAAACTGTCTGAATGTTGGTGGACAGACTGGTAAACTGTCTGAATGTTGGTGGACAGACTGGTAAACTGTCTGAATGTTGGTGGACAGACTGGTAAACTGTCTGAATGTTGTTGGACAGACTGCTAAACTGTCGGAATGTTCTTGGACAGACGGATAAAATATCTGAATGTTGGGCAGACCGTTGTGCTGGTTTTAATAAAGTGACCCAGATGGACATGACCCAAATGAAGAGGTCCGCTGTGGCCGGGGTTGGCTGTTCGATGAGCCTGGTGGGGGAACATGAGCGTACCGTTGACCAGAGACCAGTCAGATCACAACACTGTCATCAACCCCCATCGCTGAGCGCGAGCAGCAGGATGGGATGAACCCGCTCACCTCTCAATCCTCTGAGGATCACACCCCTAAGACTGGAGCAACTCTGTCACAAGTCAACTGCTGCTCAGGCTCCTCCTCCTTCTCTTCTCTTCTCTCCTCATCCACTTCTCTCCTCCGCCTCTCCTCTCCTCCTCCTCGTCTTTAACCCCTTGAATTTGTGGGATTAGTAAATGTTATTTATGGAATTTAATTATTATTGGATTAATCAATAGGCCTTGATATCCAATAAGTCGTTGGTAGCATGAATGAGTTGCTTGAATACTTATCCCTTGTATTTATTAAAATACTATCTCTCCTCTCCTTCCCTCCTTCCTCCTGTCTCCTCCGCCTGCTGTAGAAACAAAGACTTTAGACACAGGTATGTGGTTCAATCCCTCTCCTCATCTCTCCTGCTCTCCCAACGCTCTCGCTATCTCCCTCTCTCTCCCTCCCCATATCTCTCTCCCCATCTCTCTCTCCTAATCCCTCTTTCCCCCTCTCCCCATCTATCTCTCTCTCCCCATCTCTCTCTCTCTCTCTCTCTCCCCATCTCTCTCTCTCTCTCTCTCTCTCTCTCCCCATCTCTCTCTCTCTCTCTCTCCCCAATCTCTCTCTCTCCCCATCTCTCTCTCTCTCTCTCTCTCTCTCTCTCTCTCTCCATCTCTCTCTCTCTCTCATTCTCCCCCCCCTCCTCCCCCTTCTCTCTATCTCCCCCTTCCCTCCTCTCTCACCCCCTCCCTCCCTCCCTCTCTCTCCCTCCCCATATCTCTCTCCCCATCTCTCTCTCCTAATCCCTCTTTCTCTCTCTCTCTCTCATTCTCCCCCCCCCTCCTCCCCCCTCTCTCTATCTCCCCCTTCCCTCCTCTCTCACCCCCTCCCTCCCTCCCCCTCTCTCCCTCAGACCATCAGTACCAGTGCACTAGGTGTAGATCAGCATTATGTACTGGAGGAGACATAATGCTTCAGTCGGCCTTCAAAGAACGTTTACGACTCAATGGGAATATGAGCTGTTTTTTTTACAGTAACTGCATCCATTTTTACACCATCAGAGCACTCAAGCAGCAGTTTAATGTCATTTATGTCAGTCGTTCCCGAATAGAAAGGTTATGTCCCTCCACCTGTTGTGTTTAAATGTCTCATAAAGCATGCTTCCCTGTTCTGCTGCCAGCCAACAGTCATGTTGAATATAACGGCATATATTATAGTATAGTATAATATTGTATAATATAGTACAATATATTATATAATTTAATATAATATAGTATAATATTACATAATATAGTATAGTACAACACAATATAGTATAACATAGTATAATATAATATAGTACAATATATTATATATAATTTAATATAATATAGTATAATATAACACAATGTAGCATAATATAGTATAACAGAACATAATATAGTAATACATGACAAAATAGTATAATATAATTTAATATAATATAGTATAATATATCATATATATATACATAATATAATGTAATGTAATGTAATATAGTATAACTTAATATAATATAACATAATATTATGAAATAATATGTGAGGTAATGCAATTAAACATAATATAACATCATGTTATGTGATATTAGGTAATGTCATGCAATGTAATGTAATATAATATAAAATAATATATAACATAATGTTATGTTTTGTCATGTAACACAACATAATATTATATCATATGTTATGTGATACATTCACACATCATAATATAATGTGTGTAACGTGTAAGTCCTGGGCTCTGCCGGACCCCCAGTAATCTGTGTGTTTCCTCTGTGTGTGAGCAGCAACAACCCGGCCCACCGCTACTACCTGAGCACCGACCCGGTGTCGGGCCAGCTCTACGTGTCCGACACCAACTCCCGGAGGATCTACCGGCCCCGGGCCCTGGGGGGCACCAGGGAGCTGACGGCCAACGCCGAGGTCGTGGCCGGCACCGGGGAGCACTGCCTGCCCTTCGACGAGAACCACTGCGGGGACGGCGGCAAAGCCCCGGAGGCCTCACTCACCGGACCCAAAGGTACCAGGGACACCTGGTCCACTAGGACCACCTGGTCCACTAGGGACACCTGGTCCACTAGGACTAGAATCACCTGGTCCACTAGGACCACCTGGTCCACTAGGGACACCTGGTCCACTAGGATCACCTGGTCCACTAGGGACACCTGGTCCACTAGGGACACCTGGTCCACTAGGACTAGAATCACCTGGTCCACTAGGGACACCTGGTCCACTAGGACTAAAATCACCTGGTCCACTAGGGACACCTGGTCCACTAGGATCACCTGGTCCACCAGGACCACATGTTCCACTAGGGACACCTGGTCCACTAGGACTAAAATCACCTGGTCCACTAGGGACACCTGGTCCACTAGAATCACCTGGTCCACTTGGGACACCTGGTCCACTAGGGACACCTGGTCCACTAGGATCACCTGGTCCACTAAGGACACCTGGTCCACTAGGACCACCTGGTCCACTAGAATCACCTGGTCCACTAGGGACACCTGGTCCACTAGGACTAGAATCACCTGGTCCACTAGGGACACCTGGTCCACTAGGACTAGAATCACCTGGTCCACTAGGGACACCTGGTCCACTAGGATCACCTGGTCCACCAGGGACACCTGGTCCACTAGGATCACCTGGTCCACTAGGGACACCTGGTCCACCAGGGACACCTGGTCCACTAGGATCACCTGGTCCACCAGGACCACATGGTCCACTAGGGACACCTGGTCCACTAGGATCACCTGGTCCACTAGAATCACCTGGTCCACTAGGGACACCTGGTCCACTTGGGACACCTGGTCCACTTGGGACACCTGGTCCACTAGAATCACCTGGTCCACTAGGATCACCTGGTCCACTAGGGACACCTGGTCCACTAGGGACACCTGGTCCACTAGGGCTAGGACCACCTGGTCCACTAGAATCACCTGGTCCACTAGGATCACCTGGTCCACTAGAATCACCTGGTCCACTAGAATCACCTGGTCCACTAGGACCACCTGGTCCACTAGGGACACATGGTCCACATAGGACCACCTGGTCCACCAGGGCCCATGGGTACCTGAGACCAGGAAACCCTTGGTCCACATAGGACCACCTGGTCCACTAGGGCCCAAAGCTACCTGAGACCCAACGGTGCCTGAGACCCAGGAGCATCTGGTCTACTCAGGACCCAAAGGTCCACTAAGGACTGAAAGGAACCTGAGACCCAGGAACATCTGGTCTACTCAGGACCCAAAGGTATCCTTACACCTGCTCACCAGAGGGCCTTCCTGTTGTTTTGGTCCACACTTGTTTTAGCGACACTCTCGTGGAGAGTAGACTTCATGATCACAGGAAGCGTACTGAGAAACGAGACATCCCTCAGGGAACGAGGTTTTAACGAGACGAGCCCAGAGAAAGGGGAGCTCCACGCTTTATGACTTCATTCACAGAGAATACGATTAATATTCCTCCACACAGAGTAAACATCAGGCCGACTGCAGACTTCCCCATTACCACATCCATCTTCCGAAGTTCTGTGGAAGACGACAGACGTTCACACATTATATCAGCAGAGAGGTGGGACCTGGAGAACACATCTCAACACGTCCATCATCTGTCCCACGCTGGTCCTCTTCTACCTCTCCCAATGCAGGACCGGAACCTATCGTGTTGCTCCATGTGACGCCCAGACAAAAGGATTAAAACCATGATCTCATCAAACAAGATGAAGTCAAATATTACAATCAACTGCCAACAATTCATGATCTAATCAAACATGATGAAACTAAATACACAAATCAATCGCTAACCAATCAGATGGATCTGTGAACTCCTCACCTGGTTGTTGAAGTAGGTCAGAGTCAGGAAACACATGAAACCAGGTCTTGGATATATCACTGAGAAAGCACTTTCTACACTTAGTGTGGATGCTGGTCTATAGGGTGCAGGGACTCTATAGGGTGCTGTCCCTGGGAAAGCAGAGTATAGGAGAAGTTTATGATAGTGAAGAGTACACCAGGCTGGAGCGCAGGGAGACAGGAGGAGATGAACTAATGATGAGTGGGCGGAAGAGCTTTTATTATTTCCCTTCCTCTCCTCATGTTGGCGGAGTTCTGCCCAAGAGTGACACTTTTCATCTGTCAGACGACGAGCTGTCAGCCTCTCGCCTGGGACTATCCCTCCTCCTTCTCCTCCTCTTCCTCCCCATCATCCTCTTCCTCCTCATCCTTCTCCTCCTCCTCCTCCTACTCCTCCTCCCCTCCCTCCTACCCGCCCTCCTACCCAGGCTCTCCCCCACCGACACCTCCTCCTAACCCACCCCCCTAAACCATATCATCCTCCTCCACCTCCTCCTCCTCATCACACCACTGCCACCCACACCACCGTCCCTTCTTCCTCCGTCTCCTCCTCCATCATCCCCTTCTCCTTCTTCAAAACGCCTCCACCTCCTTAACATCTCTGCATGGAATAAACCTTAGTCTGCAGATAAATATAGACACACACACACACACACACACACACACACACAAACACACCCTCACACTCACCCAGTTTAACAGATTGTATTTCTGTTCAGCAGATCCAAAGCAACACGTTTTAAAAGTGTTCTTCCTCGTGGGCTGAGGGTGAGAAACCCTCACAGGCTGAGGGGCACTACGGCTGACAGCAGCGTTTGTGCTCAGGCAGAGAGGGGGGAGAAAGGGGGGAGAGGGAGGGGGGAGAATGGGGGACAGGAAGGGATATGGAGACGGATGAAGAGAGAGAGGGAGAGGGGAGAGATGAAAGAGAGTGGGGGAGATAGGGAGAGAGAGGAGAATGTAGGGGAGGGATAGGGAGAGAGGAGAGACTGGGGGGGAGACAGAGGAGGAGACAGAGGAGAGTGTGGGGGGAGACAGAGGGAGCGGGGGTGGGCGAGGCAGGGAGCTGTGTTAATATATCTTCAGTGGGCGGGGCGGTGTGAGCGACTGGTACCCTGAGCCGCGGCTCTGTCAGTCGGATGATTTAGCCTGCCGTTGTCTCCATGGCAACTGCCTGCATTTCACCACTTTCAGCCGAAAATTGGTGAAAGCTGTCATTTCCGCTCCTCCACTCATCACTTATCAGATGGAGTCGGGGGGTCGGGACCCTCCCTGCTGAAGCGACCGGCCGCGCCCCCACAGACCTCACCCCCACACCCCTAAGTTGTCTCCCCCAGCCTCCCCCCGGGCGGTGAGCCGGCCTACGCCCATGCAGTCGCTCCTCTCCGCGCTGACAAATTATGCACCAGCAGAAAAGCCGGCTGAATTATTGATGGATGTGCTTTCTGCAGTGACCTGAATAATACGGTGCCAAGCTAGACACATGTTCCCGCCATGTTCTGGTCACCGAGTCTCCGCCGCACGCCTCCCGGCCCCCCCTGTCGCCTCCGCTGCAGCCGGCTGGCAGAACTCCCTCAGTACCGGGCCACAAAACAACGCCAGACAGTCAACTTAGGATCCCAGAGTCGCTCTCCAGCTCCGACGAAAGACTCACATGTTCAGAGTCACCTGGCGCCTGCATGGCCTCGCCCCGTGCTCCCGCCTTTCTTCTGACGAATGTACTTATTGTAAATCGCTTTGGGTGAAAGCGTCTGTTAAACGCCCTAAATGTGTTCAAACCGTTCTCTGCTCTGTATTGATCGACATGTTCAATTATTTTTAGAGTTGGAACAACTCTCGGTTTAGTCAGGCCCGCACTTGGGTCGGCCAATCGCATTTTGGGAGAGGGGCCATGTGCCCCTCGGACACGCCCCTAAGCCCTCCTCCTCCTCCTCAACCCCTCTCCTCATCCTCCCCTCCTCCTGCTCCTCTTCCTCCTCCAGGCATCGCGGTGGACCGGAACGGCCTCATCTACTTCGTGGACGGGACCACCATCCGCAAGGTGGACCAGAACGGCATCATCTCCACCTTCCTGGGCTCCAACGACCTGACGTCTGCGCGGCCGCTCACCTGCGACAGCAGCATGGATATCAATCAGGTACTCCCCCCCCCCCTCCCTCCCGCTGGGCCACATCCATCCCACCTCCTGCTGGGCCTCACCCTGCCCCCCGCGCTGGCCCTCACCCCCCATGAAGCAGCACTCACCCTTTCATAGTTACCCCTCCACGTGCACATCACACCGTGATGAGGGGATCTGATCAGGAGATCTGATCTGATGATCAGCTGAGGAATCTCATGGAGGATCCAAAGCAGAAACAGAATGTCCATCTCAACGGTTTGAGGACAGAGTATAATCTGCTGAAAGTCAGGTGAGGAGTCAAGAGGACTGTTCTTCCAGAAGAGCAGAGAGGGTCTGAGTAACGGGCCTCACTCCTACCTCACTACCAGCCTTCACTGTCGTGGCAATTTCTCTATCAGATATTGCGTCTAAGACAGGTGAGATATTTAGATGCAAAAAGCACACAATACTTGTAGGCAATTGCTGGTCACATATATTTGTAATAAAAGTATGAACAAAGATACATCTCAATATGCATCAACAAATAATAAAACAGGCATACAATAATAATAATCTGAGGCCTCAGATGGGAGTTCGCCCTGCGTCTTACTTCATTCTCTAAAGGTACGCTAGGAGAAGTCCACCGAGTGTTCCAAGTAATGAGTTCTTATTCACTTTGGTTGGTTTCTGGAAGAGGGTCTGTCCCCCAATAAACCAAAAGGCTTTGTTTTACCAGATGGTAATCTCTACAATCGAAGCTCCCCAGGATGCCATTGAAGGGGTTCGCGGCCGTGCCATGTAACCTTTTGCTTCCTCAACGCTAGCCAGGGGGTCAAGGAACAGGCCCAAACATCAAAGGATTGCATGGAAACAGATCACATCATAAAGAAGACATAGGAAGAGGCAGGCAATAAAATGCATCACACGAAACTCAAAGGTTCACACTTTAGATGACCCACAAGGAGTATAGAAGGCAGGCAATGTATACATATATATATCACACAAAATAGTAACAAAACTTAAGTTCATAGATAGACAAAAGAAAACAATACAACATGTAGATTTTCACCCATCAGCCTCCAGACCTCCCTGTTCCCTCCTCCTCCCGGCTTAGACGAGGTGATGTCTCCTCTAGCGCTCGGACCGGCAAGAGAGCAGCTGTTACATGAGGAGACTGGGTTAAATCATGACCACAAGATGATGCTGAACAATAGCTTTTAGTTTCACAGAGTCAGGTTGTACGGTACAACTCCCCCTACAAGGTACCGGACTCTCGTTGTGTTCCTAATTATTCATTAGAAAGCATGTTGGTCAACATAAACAGGTTTAACTTAACGTTTAGAAATGAATGAAACCTGTCCACCGCAGCAGTAATACAGTCCCCTTCCACAGGAGACCCTCAAACCCTGGTAGACCCTGGTAGACCCATCAGACCCTGGTAGACCCTCTCAGACCCTCAGACCCTGGTAGACCCTCAGACCCTGGTAGACCCTCAGACCCTGGTAGAACCTCAGACCCTGGTAGATCCTTAGACCCTCTCAGACCCTCTCAGACCCTGGTAGACCCATTAGACCGTGGTAGACCCTCAGACCCCCTAAGAACCTTGTAGACCCATCAGACCCTGGTAGACCCATTAGACCGTGGTAGACCCTGAGAACCTGGTAGACCCATCAGACCCAGCTCTGTGTCTCTGTGTTCAGGGTGGCCACAGCAGATAAAGGTTTTCATGGCCCACCAGCAAAGACCAGCTTTCATGGTTCTGCTCACCTGGTCCTGCTCCCCTGGTTCTGCTAGCCTGGTTAGTCTTGCCGTGTTCTGCCAGCCTGGTTCTCTAACCCGGGGTTTGGCTGGCGGTGGATATTTGTGAATTTTATTTTAATTACCGTCTGGGAGACGTCGGTTCAGGAGCAATTCAGCGTTTTTCCTGACACAATTCCCCGTTTCAAGGCCAAATCCATCAGCTGCTACGTCTCACTCTCCGACACATTAGCATAAGACTGTCATAACCACGGCAGATTGGTTCTCTGGATCCAAATGAGCTGCTGGAGACATGTGGAGGTCATGCTTCGGTTCCTGGAGAGACAGCAGCACAGGAGAGGCTATGTTTAATACATGAGAAGGGTCCATTGGTGGTGGAGGGAAATTTGTATAAATCCACCGCGCAGTAATACAATACTAGAACTATAGTCAATATAATCCCCTGTAGCGCCCCTAGTGCCGTTAGTCCTCCCAGTACCAGGTCTTAGGACACCCCCAGACGCTGAGCCTCTTCAGGAGAACCCCCCCACCCCAAGGGAAGGAACCTTCTGACAGGGTTTGACTCCTAAGGAACCTTAACAAAGTGTGTTTGTCCCCTGAGGAACATTAACAAAGAGTGTTTGTCTCCTAAGGAACCTTAAAACAGGGTGTTTGACTCCTAAGGAACCTTAATAAAGAGTGTTTGTCTCGTAAGGAACCTTAAAACAGGGTGTCTGACTCCTAAGGAACCTTAATAAAGAGTGTTTGTCCCCTAAGGAACATTAACAAAGAGTGTTTGTCTCCTAAGGAACCTTAAAACAGGGTGTCTGACTCCTAAGGAACCTTTATAAAGAGTGTTTGTCCCCTAAGAAACCTTAACCAAGGGTGTCTGACTCCTAAGGAACCTTAACAAAGTGTGTTTGTCCCCTAAGGAAATATAAACAAAGAGTGTTTGCCTCCTAAGGAACCTTAAAACAGGGTGTCTGACTCCTAAGGAACCTTAACCAAGTGTGTCTGACTCCTAAGTACCTTCCTCCTTGTATTGTCCCAGGTGATCCTGGAGTGGCCGACGGACCTGGCCGTGAGCCCCATGGACAACTCTCTGTACGTGCTGGACAGCAACACCGTGCTTCGCATCACGGAGGCGGGCCAGGTGAGCATCGCGGCCGGACGGCCTCTCCACTGCCCGCTGTCCGGGGGCGAGCTCCGCCCGGGCGCCGGCCAGCGGGCGCGGTTCAGCCCCCTGGAGAACGCCGTGTCGCTGGCCGTGTCATACCACGGGGACTTCTACGTGGCCGAGACGGACGAGCGGCGCTTCAGCCGGATCCGCCGCGTGTCAGTGGGCGGGGAGATCACGCACCTGGCCGGCGCCGCCTCCGACTGCGACTGCAAGAGTGACGCCAACTGCGACTGCTACCAGAGCGGGGACGGATACGCCAAGGACGCCCGGCTGAACGGGCCGTCCTCGCTGGTGGCGGCGCCCGACGGGACGCTGTATGTGGCCGACCTCGGGAACATCCGGATCCGGGCGGTCTCAAGGAACGGGCCCGCCCTGGGCTCCACGGCCAGCACCTACGAGGTGGCGTCGCCAGACGTCCAGGAGCTGTACGTGTTCGACCTGAACGGGACGCACCAGCACACGGCCAGCCTGCTCACCGGCGAGCCCAAGTTCTCCTTCAGCTACAGCACTGACAACGACGTCACCGCCGTCACCGACAGCAACGGCAACACCCTGCGGATCCGGCGGGACCCCAACCGGATGCCGGTGCGGATCGTTGCTCCCGACAACCAGGTGATCTGGCTGGCGATGGGCACAAACGGGGGGCTGAAGACGCTGACCGCCCAGGGCATGGAGCTGGTGCTGCTCACCTACCACGGCAACAACGGCCTCCTGGCAACCAAGACCTCGGAGATCGGCTGGACCACCTTCTATGAGTGAGCATGACCTCGTTAAGTTAAATTAATTTGAGGGGCTTCTCTCTCCACCAATCACCCTTCTCTGCTTCTGCTTCTACTAGGTGGTTCAGCTGGCTCAGTTCCTGTCTCTGAGTTCCACCAGGTTGAGTTCCATTAGCTGGTCATTATGTTTAAGACACTGCTCCCGCTTTGTTTCCGGCACTTTCTACTGTTTCTAAAGGCGTAATGGGGTCACCATGGTGACCTGTTTGACAGCCATTGTCAGGACGTCGTTTTCTGTCTGGGAATGTTTAATTATAGCGGGTTGCAACTAAGAGGGGAAAAGTGTTTAGCCGACATGAGGATGACATGGTAATCAACCCCAAGGCTGACTTCATACAGAGGTTGAGGGTCTTCTTTAATCCTCAAAGTGGTCGTTGTTGAAACGTTTCAACAAGATGGTCGCACGGCTCCCTTACATCCCGCTCCAGAGTGTTTCTGGTTCAGCAAAGTTTCTGCAGAAAAGGACATTTAAATGAAACAGAGTGAAAGGCTACACTCAAACAACCAGCGGTCTTGAAAGGCAAAGTGCTGCAATTGCAAAGCCGTTTTTTTCCACGTTTAAAATATCTGCCATTTTCCTTCCCTGGTCTCCAACAGCTATGACAGCGAAGGGCGGCTCATGAACGTGACGTTTCCCACGGGAACGGTGAATAACTTGTACACCGACTTGAACAGCGCTCTCACGGTGGACATCGAGAGCTCCCTGACTGACGAGGAAATCAGCATAACGACCAACACGTCCACACTGCAAGCCTTCTACACGCTCACTCAAGGTGAGGCTGCGCCGACTCTCAGGGTTGAGCAGCTCTTTGAAGTGCTGTCATTCCACCTGCCGCGTGTTTGGTCTGTTCCCACTGCAGCAGACGCTGCAGAACGCGTCTCCTTACCCAGTGCAGAGACACGCCGCTGACCCAGTTCAGAGACATGTTGAGCTGTTTCACATCCATGCTGTTTTCAGCGTGGATATTATGCGACTCTCCATATGTTTCGATGTTGGTTTGTACATCGCTTTAAGTGCATCCGGACTGACGCGATGCAGCGATTTTGAGAGGTTATCTGACAGCGCTGGGGTCAGGGAGGCAGAGTTCAGTCGGGTCAGTATCATGATCCAGTAGATCACCGGCCTCTCAGTACTGCACGCCCTGCCTCGTTCCGTTATCTAGAATCAGTAATTCTCTAATATCTCGTTAGTTAACATCTAAATGTCTGCTGGTTTTACATCACTAAAACAAATTCAAGGCAAGAGGATATTTTTTTACCTTCATTAAAATATATGATTTTAACTGAATAAAAGCAATGATTATGCAGTTTTTCAGTTAGCATCTACGCCTTTATTCATTTTGATCCTTGCATGCTTGTTGTATTTATTCAACCGCTTTTAATTCTGTGAACATCTGATTCCATTTAAAGCCTAAAGGTATCTCTGCCTGGGTAGATAGGAATTCTTATATTACATCATGTTACTGGTCCCACCGGGGGAGAGCATCCAGAGCTAGTGGTACTGGTTCTGTTCTACTGGTTCTGCTGGGTTGTATCTCATGGTGTTCCGTTCTGCTCCTCCAGACCAGTGTAGGAGCAGCTACCAGGTGGGCTTTGACAACTCCCTGAGGATCTCCTACGCCAACGGGATGGACACCCACTACCAGACCGAGCCTCACATCCTGGCCGGCGCCGCCAACCCCACCGTAGCACGCCGCAACATGAGCCTACCCGGAGACACCGGCCAGAACCTGGTGGAGTGGCGCTTCCGCAAGGAGCAGAGCCGCGGGAAGGTCATTGTGTTCGGACGCAAGCTCAGAGTAGGTCGTCCCTGGCCTCCGGGTCATCGTGTTCGGACCGCGTCCCCCCCCTTGTGTCAACGGCCCAGTACCAACACTTGGTTCTGTTCGGGCTCGTTTTAGAAACGATCCAGTTCGGCACCCTGACAGTTGTACCTCGTTCCTGACAGTGGATTGCTCCAGACAGCTTAAGACAGATCTCGAAAGATGGCTCCAGATTAAGTGATCTAGAGAGAAAGATGTACAAGCACATATCTTCCTAGCTTGAGACAGATCGGGATGGATGGATCTGAAAGAACAGCTCTAGATGGACAGATCTAAAAGATCAGAACTATAGATGAACAGAGCTAGAATTACAGATCAAGGTGGACAGATCTAGATATATCTTGGCTCTAGACACCCATACTAAGCCTCCCTCACACTGTTACAATTTACAAAGACCCCTCAGCCAGATAAGGCTAGGTGAAGCGGATTAAACCAGCCATCATCAACACACTCAACACCCCAACCCACCCTAACCCTAGCCCACCCTTAACCTTACCCTAGCATACCCTAACCCTATCCCTAGCCCACCATAACCCTAGCCTGCCCTAACCCTAGCCGACCCTAACCCTAGCCCTGGCCCACCCTAACCCTAACCATAGTGCACCCTAACCCTAGCCCACCCTAACTCTAGCCCACCCTAACCCTAGCCCTGGCCCACCCTAACCCTAACCATAGTGCACCCTAACCCTAGCTCACCCTAACCCTAGCCCACCCTAACCCTAACCATAGTGCACCTTAACCCTAGCCCACCCTAACCCTAGCTCACCCTAACCCTAGCCCACCCTAACCCTAACCATAGTGCACCCTAACCCTAGCCCACCCTAACCCTAGCCCACCCTAACCCTAACCATAGTGAACCCTAACCCTAGCTCACCCTAACCCTAGCCCACCTTAACCCTAACCATAGTGCACCCTAACCCTAGCCCACCCTAACCCTAGCCCACCCTAACCCTAACCATAGTGAACCCTAACCCTAGCTCACCCTAACCCTAGCTCACCCTAACCCTAGCCCCCCGTCTCCCCACCAGGTCAACGGTCGGAACATCCTGTCCGTGGACTACGACCGCACGCTGCGGACGGAGAAGATCTACGACGACCACAGGAAGTTCCTGCTGAAGATCATCTACGACGCCACAGGCCAGCCGGTGGTGTGGGTGCCCAGCAGCAAGCTGCTGCCCGTCAACGTGAGCCGCAGCAGCAGCGGCCAGATCACCGTCCTCCAGAGAGGGCCCACTGTGGAGCGGGTGGAGTACGATGCACAGGGACGCCTGGTCTCCAGGGTGTTCGCCGACGGACGCACCTGGAGCTACACCTACCTGGAGAAGGTGAGCACCACACACCTGGAGGACGTGAGCAACAAACGCCTGGAGAAGGTGAGCACAACCTACCTGGAGAAGGTGTTTAGTGTCAAAGGTCAAACTAATTCAAGAAAAATTTGGGGTCAAGGTCATTGCTTCGACAGGCTTATCAAGTGGGAAAGAAAATAGGAAGGACAGCGCTACAGTATCCTCAGAGCACCTCTATCAGTATTAACGTCTGTTGTTCTGTGTATTGCCGTCACTGCAGGGCTAGCGCTGGCTAGCAGCAGGGCTAGCGCTGGCTAGCAGCAGGGCTAGCGCTGGCTAGCAGCAGGGTTAGTGCTGGATAGCAGCAGGGTTAGCGCTGGCTAGCAGCAGGGTAAGCACTGGCTAGCGGCAGGGCTAGCCCTGGCTAGCAGCAGGGTTAGCGCTGGCTAGCAGCAGGGCTAGAACAAGGGGCCTGCAGCGGGCTTTCGTCAGCCCAAGTTAGCATCTGTGTGCTTAGCATTAGGCTAATGATTAGCATGAGGACTCTCCACAAAGGATGACCGCCACAAGCCTAATAGCATAATGATAATAAAACACATTAGCACGACTTTCAAAAGGAGAAACAAATCATTGTTAGCAGCAGATAATGATGTTTTTTAAATGAACAAGTGACTATGGTAACGATTAATCAGGCCCCAAGCAGGTTAGTCAGCCAGCAGTTCAATACCCTGAATAATTCATAGGCTTTAAAATCCATTATTATTTCATCAGCATTCACTTTAAACGTATCTCTCTAAGATTGCTTTACGGTGGAGTTTCAGTTAATTTATCTGGACCTGTTTTTAACCTGGGATCGCCTCTCTCGCTCTCTTTCTCTGTAATACCATAAAATGCTCTCTCTATCTCTCTCTCTCTTTCTCTCTCCCTCATGCTGTCAATGCTCTCTCTCTCTCTCTCTCCATACTCACTGTTTGTCTGTGTCTCTATCCCTCTCATGCTGTCCATGCTCTCTCTCTCTCATACTTTTCATACATTCACTCTCTCCCTCTCCCTCTCCCTCCCTCTCCCTCTCTCCCTCTCCCTCTCTCTCCCTCTCCCTCTCTCCCTCGCCCTCTCTCTCTCTCTCTCCCTCTCTCCGTCGCCCTCTCTCTCTCTCTCTCTCTCCCTCGCCCTCTCTCTCTCCCTCTCCCTCTCTCTCTCTCACTCCCTCTCCCTCTCTCTCTCTCTCCCTCGCCCTCTCTCTCTCTCCCTCTCTCCCTCTCCCTCTCCCTAACCCTCTCTCTCTCTCCCTCTCCCTCTCCCTCTCTCCCTCGCCCTCTCTCTCTCTCTCCCTCTCCCTCCCTCTCCCTCTCTCCCTCGCCCTCTCTCTCTCTCGCCCTCTCTCTCCCTCTCCCTCTCCCTCCCTCTCCCTCTCTCCCTCGCCCTCTCCCTCTCTCTCTCTCCCTCGCCCTCTCCCCCTCTCCCTCTCCCTCTCCCTCCCTCTCTCTCTCTCCCTCGCCCTCTCCCTCTCCCCCTCTCCCTCTCCCTCTCCCTCCCTCTCTCTCTAGTCCCTGGTGCTGTTGCTCCACAGCCAGCGTCAGTACATCTTCGTGTTCGACTCCCTGGACCGGCTCTCTGCGGTCACCATGCCCAGCGTGGCGCGCTACTCCATGCAGACGCTGCGCTCCGTGGGCTACTACCGCAACCTGTACCACCCCCCGGAGAGCAACGCCTCGGTGGCCGTGGACTACAGCGAGGACGGCCTCCTGCTGAGGGTGGCCCATCTTGGCACGGGCCGCCGCGTGCTTTACCGCTACCGCCGCCTCAACAAGCTGTCGGAGATCCTGTACGACTCCACGCGCGTCAGCTTCACCTACGACGAGACGGCGGGCGTGCTGAAGACGGTCAACCTGCAGAACGAGGGCTTCATCTGCTCCATCCGCTACCGGCAGGTGGGCCCGCTCATCGACCGGCAGATCTTCCGGTTCAGCGAGGACGGCATGGTGAACGCCCGCTTCGACTACACCTACGACAGCAGCCTGCGCGTCACCAGCGTGCAGGGCGTCATCAACGAGACGCCGCTGCCCATCGACCTCTACCAGTTCGACGACATCTCGGGGAAGATCGAGCAGTTCGGCAAGTTCGGCGTGATCTACTACGACATCAACCAGATCATCTCCACCGCCGTCATGACCTACACCAAGCACTTTGACGCCCACGGCCGCATCAAGGAGATCCAGTACGAGATCTTCCGCTCCCTCATGTACTGGATCACCTTCCAGTACGACGACGTCGGCCGCGTCATCCGCCGCGAGATCAAGATCGGCCCGTTCGCCAACACCACGCAGTACGCCTACGAGTACGACGTGGACGGCCAGCTGCAGGCCGTCTACCTCAACGAGAAGGCCACCTGGCGCTACACCTACGACCTCAACGGGAACCTGCACCTGCTCAACCCGGGGAACAGCGCCCGGCTGCTGCCGCTGCGCTACGACCTGCGGGACCGCATCACGCGGCTGGGCGACGTGCAGTATCGCCTGGACGAGGACGGCTTCCTGCGCCAGCGCGGCTCCGACATCTTCGAGTACAACTCCAAGGGGCTGCTGGTGAGGGTGTACAGCAAGGCCGGCGCCTGGAGCGTGGTGTACCGCTACGACGGGCTGGGCCGCCGCGTCTCCACCAAGACCTCCACCGGCCCCCACCTGCAGTACTTCTACGCCGACCTCAGCTACCCGGCCCGCATCACGCACGTGTACAACCACTCCAGCTCCGAGATCACCTCGCTGTACTATGACCTGCAGGGCCACCTGTTCGCCATGGAGATCAGCAGCGGCGAGGAGTTCTACATCGCGTGCGACAACACTGGCACGCCGCTGGCCGTGTTCACCAGCAACGGGCTGCTGGTGAAGCAGGTGCAGTACACGGCCTACGGCGAGGTCTACTTCGACTCCAACCCCGACTTCCAGCTGGTGCTGGGCTTCCACGGGGGGCTCTACGACCCCCTGACCAAACTGCTGCACTTCGGGGAGCGGGACTACGACATCATGCCCGGGCGCTGGACTGTCCCCGACATCGGCACCTGGCAGCGGGTCAGCAAGGAGCCCGTGCCCTTCAACCTCTACATGTTCCAGAGCAACAACCCCATCAGCAAGGTGCTGGAGCTCCGGGAGTACGTGGCCGGTGAGGAACTCACACGCACACGTCACTTCACGGGACATGTGAACCTCACAACGCGTCACATGACGGCAGGTCACATGACTCGTGTTCTCCATGTTTGCCAAGGCCTGCAGCAGTTCTGGAACGTCAGAGCACATGTTTTGTGTTGTAAATGTCACTTAAGTTAATCTCCTTCTCGTGAGTCAGCGTGTTGGTCTCGCTCCCTAACGTTGTTAACTCCCAGGGGTAACCGTGCAGTTGCGCGAGCGTGAATACAGAACAATGTCCGTGACAACACTAACACGAGTCTTTGTGTTGCAGATGTGAACAGCTGGCTAGTGACCTTTGGGTTCCACCTCCACAACACCATCCCCGGCTTCCCCGTGCCCAAATTCGACCTCAGCGTGCCGTCCTACGAGCTGAAGAAGAGCCAGCTCTGGGATGACCTGCCGGTCAGTTCCAAGAAACACCCCACGCACCAGATGTTGTGGAGATATGTAAATGTCTACAGAGATGTTGTGTAGACAGGTAGAGATGCAGAGTTTGAGGTGTTGTGTAGACATGTAGAGATGGAGAGATGTGTACAGACATGCAGAGAGATGTGTAGACCTGTAGAGAGATGTTGTGTAGACATGTAAAGATCTAGAGAGATGTTGTGTAGACATGTAGAGATAAAAAGATGATGTTGAGATAAAGAGATGTAGACATGTTGTGTAGACATGTAGAGAGATGATGTTTAGACATGTAGAGATCTAGAGAGAGGTGTAGACATTTAGAGATAGAAATGTTGTGTAGACTTGTAGAGATGAAGAGTTTGAGATGTTGTGTAGACATGAAGAGATAGAGATGTTGTGTAGACGTGTAGAGATAAAAAGATGATGTTGAGATAAAGAGATGTATAGATGCTGTCTAGACATGTAGAGAGATATTGTGTAGACATGTTGAGAGATGCTGTGCAGACATGTTCAGTCATGGTTAGCTCTTATTTAGAGAGGTTATTGAGGGATGAGACTAGAGGCTGAGGGGCCTTGAGATGTTCCTTCTAGATTGTAGCTGCCCTAGCGGTTCTATAGGGTTTGAAGACGTCAGACGTCGTGTTGTCTTTCCTAGTTGGCCTAGCTCTGACCTGTCCCTCCCCCAGGCCATCTCGGGCGTCCAGCGGGAGGTGAACCGGCAGGCCGTGTCGCTGCTGTCCTTCGAGCGGCTACCCGAGGTGCGTTACTCCCGGGGCCGGCGCGGGGAGAAGCCCTGGCTCTGGTTCTCGGCGCCCTCCTCCCCCATCGGCCGCGGCGTCATGTTCGCCGTGTACAAGGGCAGCGTGCACACGCACGCGCTCAACGTGGCGGGCGAGGACTGCGTGAAGGTGGCCTCCATCCTCAACAACGCCTTCTACCTGGAGGACCTGCACTTCACCCTGGAGGGCCGCGACACCCACTACCTGGTGAAGCCCGGCCTGCCCGACGCCGACCTGGCCGCGCTGCACCTGACCAGCGGCCACCGCACGCTGGAGAACGGCGCCAACGTCAGCGTGAGCCAGTCCACCACCGTGCTGGACGGCCGCACGCGGCGCTTCGCCGACGTGGAGGTGCGGCGCGGCGCCCTGGCGCTGCACGTGCGCTACGGCTCCACGGTGGACGAGGAGAAGGGCCGCGTGGTTGAGCTGGCCCGGCAGGCGGCGCTGGCGGGGGCGTGGGCCCGGGAGCAGCAGCGGGTGAGGGAGGGGGAGGAGGGGGCGCGGCCCTGGACCGAGGGGGAGAAGAGGCAGCTCCTCAGCAGCGGGAAGGTGCTGGGCTACGACGGCTACTTCGTGCTCTCCATCGAGCAGTACCCCGAGCTGGCCGACAGCGCCAACAACATCCACTTCCTCAGGCAGAGCGAGATCGGGAAGAGGAGGTAACACAGAGGAGGAGGAGGAGAGGGCCTCCAGGGGGGGAGGAAGAGGAGGAGGAGGAGGAGGAGAGGGCCTCCAGGGGGGGGGAGGAGGAGGATGAGGAGGAGGAGGAGGAGCAGAGGGCCTCCAGTAGAGGAGGAGGAGGATGAGGAGCACAGGGCCTCCAGGAGGGGAGGAGGTGGAGGGGGGTGGAGGAGGAGCAGAGGGGGTGAGGTATGGAGGAGGAACAGGAGGAAGGGGTGGAGGAGGAGGAAGACAAGGTGGTGGATGAGGAGAAGGAGGTTAGAGAGCAGCAAGAGGAGAGGAGGAGGAGGTGAATGAGGCAAAGAAGGAGATGGAGGAGGGATAAGGGAGGAGGTAAAGATGGAGGAGAGGAAGGAGGGGTGTGTTTTGTAAATGAAGTCCTTACGTTGGAACAGTGCTGTGCATTGTTCCAGAGACACAGGAGTCTGACCACTCTAACCACACGCATGTTCCTGGAGCTCAGCTGAGCCACCAGCGCACCAGAATGACTAGCTCACTGGAGCCACCAGTTTACTGGACCAGCCCACTGGACCAGCTCACTGGAGCCACCAGTTCACTGGACTAGCCCACTGGACCAGCTCACTGGAGCCACCAGTTCACTGGACCAGCTCACTGGAGCCACCAGCTCACTGGACCAGCTCACTGGAGCCACCAGCTCACTGGACCAGCTCACTGGAGCGACCAGTTCACTGGACCAGCTCACCGGAGCCACCAGTTCACTGGACCAGCTCACTGGAGCCACCAGCTCACTGGAGCAGCTCACTGGAGCCACCAGCTCAATGGACCAGTTCACTGGACCAGCTCACCGGAGCCACCAGTTCACTGGACCAGCTCACCGGAGCCACCAGTTCACTGGACCAGCTCACTGGAGCAGCTCAGAGAAACCAGCCAGAGAACCAGACTCTCTAGAACACTGAGACCAGAGATTAAACAATGTTTTTATGTTTCTTGTTTTAATGGATAACAAAAAAAAAAAGACTGAATATTTAACGGAGGAAAAGCGATGTTTACACGATGCATCTCCACACGGCCCTCACCTGCCAGACACCTGATCAGCACTGTAAAGCGTTCTGTAAAGCGTCCAAACCCCCTGCATAGCGAAGACGGCGTCTCCATGTTTATTTAACCGTCGCCATGGCGTCCGCGGGCACAGGGACACAATGTGTTGTAAATTATGCAAATGAGTTGTGTGTTTCCTTTTCCTTTGAAGAGCTGTGTGTACCAGTCATATAAACAGTACTTTATGTTGTGTTTCTACATCCAATAAAGCCCAACCGATTTCACCCCGTGTCCCTGCCTTCTGCCCATGTGACACCACGGAGGTCAGGTGATCACACACCTGCGCGGGTGATCACCCAACCAGGAGATACTTCCTGTGTGTCTGCAGCGAGGGGTGAGATGTTGCTTCCACTAAATGTAATGTTTATGGGGCAGAGTGACTTATGACCTCGCCGTCTGAATGTTTCATGGACACAAATATTTCATGAAGGCGCTTCACATGAACACGGTTCAGTCGCTCCAAATATAGAACCGCGCTCCAGATTTCAAGTGTCGACGACAAGAAGACATCAGTCTTAGTCTGGAAGGTTCTTCACTTTTCTGCTTTATTGTTGTTCTTACCAGAGGACTGTTTTAGTGTAGTGTTCTGAACTTATTTAATACAGTGTTCCTTTGAGATTAAGTGATTAAATTATCAAACACGAAAGGTAACATAGTGTTCTTTCTTTATTTAAATAGTGTCCACTTTGATTACTTTAATATTGTTTTATTTGTATGCATTATTTAGCCTTATTATTTGAGTTTATTGCTAATAGTGTTCTGTAATTTTTTTAATGTAGGCTAAATGAAATATATAATATTTAGAATTTGAAGTTGATTTTTGAAGAATTAGAAGTTGATTTTTTGGACAAAGTTTTCTTTAATTATGAACTATTAATACAGATGTTCGTCAGAAGACCTTTAGTTATTCATGTAACACAGAAATTTTTTTATGCATTTTTAACATGTTATTGAATTATTCAAAAATTGTAATCTCTACATCACCCCATAATGTTGGTTATTTCTATTCGTAGTGTTCAGTGTCCTCATATGAGGTTTCTAAAGAGATTAGAGATGGAGAAGAGATGAGCAGAGCCGTGTTCTGCAGCAGTTTTCAGCCGGTACGGTTTAGTGAAGCTGCCCAGTGAGGAACAGAACCGCGGGACAGAAGGACAACAAGACAGTAAACCTTCAGTCGATCGCAGGCTTTCTGTTGATTTAATTCGATACAGATTATGGTATTTAATTCATGTAATTACGTCCTTTGATTGGATGATGGAGATGAGGATAGTGATTATTACGAGGCCTTTGTTATCCTCCATAAAGGAGAGGCGGAGATCCTCAGAAAAAGCAGCTGGATCTGGTGGGTCTCCGGCGCCCTCTAGCGCCGTTAATGTGTCCTTACACGGCCTAACGCTGAGAGAATACAGGAGGAACCTCAGATAAGAGTCGTGCTTGCCTTGCCCTTTTACCGGGGCTCCATCTGCTCATTCCTTTCCGCCCGTTCCCTTAAAGTGGGCTGTGGCCTGAGAAGCATGGGAGGGACTCCCAAGGAGGGAGAAGGGAGGTCGCCAGGCCTGGTCTATTGGTGTGGCGAGCCCGGCCCCCTTGCCCCCTCCCCACTCCCAGTCTAGGCCCCCGTTGTTCGGCGGGAGCACCAGGGGAGTGGTCCAGTGAGGGGCCCCCAGGGGCCCGCCCCTCGGCGCTGCCCCCTGAACACGTGGAGAACATGAGAATAATAATAACACATCAACAATGTGTCACTTTAAGGTACGTTGACTTCATCGTGTTTGTTTACTCTGGCTCCCCCCCTGAATCATGGCCACGCCCCCTCACCCCCCGCTGAAACATGGCCACGCCCCCCTGGCCCTCCCCCGCTGAGACATGGCCACGCCCCAAGTGCTCCTCCACCTTCGGTCCTTGTTGTGTTTGAGAAGTGAAAAGCAAAAAAGGGGCATGATTTTCGAAAAACAACACTGCCATGAAATTGCAATTACCCTTTGTACACGGACCAAAGTATGTGTACAATGGAAACGTACCCCCCTTAAATAGGGGTACACGGAGCCCCATTTAAGGTCGGTCGAACATTTACAGGAGCATGTTCTCGCTCTGATTAAAATTCAAAGGTTTTTATTTGTCACATACTCAAACAGGATGTGCAGGGAAATGTTGGTGTGACATACTCACTTACCCTAACCCTAACCCATACAAATGAAATAAAATACAATATACATTTTAACAGAAAATAAGATTATTATAAAAATATATCAAATGAAAACTGGATAAACAGGGAGATGTACAAATGGTATTGTGCAATATGGCCAGGGTTGAAGTGTCACAGTGCAGGGGGTGGGTTGGGGGGATTGTGCCGTGGTCCGGTATAATTTAGTGTAACATAATGGGATGCAAATGTTCACACATCCCCACACCTCACATTAGCTTAATCATTTGGGGTCGGAGTTGTTAGGGCTTCGATGCAGTGTTTGAGAATGCAGTCGTACAAGCGCAGATGGTTTGTTTTCTTTGCCAAATAGCTTGTTCTTCACACTGTGCTGTCGTTCTGTCTGTCCTCATTCTTATTGTTATCTTAGAGTTCAGGGCTCTGATATCCTGGGGAAAAAACCTTTTCCTCAGTCTCTCTGTGCACGTTCTGTGACAGCGCAGGCGTCTGACTGGGGGTCACAAAAGGTCTGGTGCCGGGGTGATGGGATCCTTGATGGTTTTTAGAATATTCACCATTGTAGTAATACTAACAATTATAACAGTTCCTGATATAAATAATGCTAGCAATATTGCTAGTATTATAAGTAGTATCATTGTTATTAATGTGACTAGTATGATCATTAATATGATTAACATTATCTACTATTAATATAACTACAACTATTTATGTTATCCTTATTAATCATTATTAATATTAGTATTATTATGAATATTACTGTATTACGTTTATTATGGATACCTGGTTGTTCCGTCACAACAACAATCTGAGAGGTCACCCCCGGGGGGTCAGAGAGGGGATCCGCTTTAATACACCTTCCTGTTGACCTCAGACCTGAGAAACATCACGTAGACATTTACTACAAAGTTTATTTATCTATTAATTCTGAAAGCAGAAGCGCTATTTCACCTGAACAAACCTAACCTCCGCATGATGGATGTTGTCAACTCAGATTAATTATTAGCCGACGGTAAATATTGACTGTTTCCAGTGTCGTCAATTACTGGAGTGCGTGTGTTCTAAAGTCTCATTGTTCCACTGCGAGGCCACGAACTCTGGCCCACAGCCTCCTGCTGAGAGCTGACCCCAGAGCTGTGGTACACCGTGTCCTCCAATCAGGGCTCTGGCAGAGGCCTGCTCAACAGATCCCAGCTCGGCCTAAACCTAACCCAAACCCAGGGTTAGGTTGCAGGGCAGCACGGACACAAGCAGCTTCAGCAGCTCAAAGAGCTCCATACCTGGGATTATCAGGAATATTAATATACATACCTGGGATTATCAGGACTATTAATATACATACCTGGGATATCAGGGCTATTAATATACATACCTGGGATATCAGGACTATTAATATACATACCTGGGATTATCAGGAATATTAATATACATACCTGGGATTATCAGGAATATTAATATACATACCTGGGATTATCAGGACTATTAATATACATACCTGGGATATCAGGGCTATTAATATACATACCTGGGATATCAGGACTATTAATATACATACCTGGGATTATCAGGAATATTAATATACATACCTGGGATTATCAGGAATATTAATATACATACCTGGGATTATCAGGAATATTAATATACATACCTGGGATATCAGGACTATTAATATACATACCTGGGATTATCAGGAATATTAATATACATACCTGGGATATCAGGAATATTAATATACATACCTGGAATATCAGGACTATTAATATACATACCTGGGATATCAGGAATATTAATATACATACCTTGGATATCAGGAATATTAATATACATACCTGGGATTATCAGGACTATTAATATACATACCTGGGATTATCAGGACTATTAATATACATACCTGGGATTATCAGGACTATTAATATAAATACCTGGGATATCAGGACTATTAATATACATACCTGGGATTATCAGGACTATTAATATACATACCTGGGATATCAGGACTATTAATATACATACCTGGGATTATCAGGACTATTAATATACATACCTGGGATTATAAGGACTATTAATATACATACCTGGGATTATCAGGACTATTAATATACATACCTGGGATTATAAAGACTATTAATATACATACCTGGGATTATCAGGACTATTGATATACATACCTTGGACTATCAGAAATATTAATATACATACCTGGGATATCAGGACTATTTATATACATACCTGGGATTATCAGGAATATTAATAGACATACCTGGGATTATCAGGACTATTAATATACATACCTGGGAATATCAGGAATATTAATACACATACCTGGGATTATCAGGAATATTAATATACATACCTGGGATTATCAGGACTATTAATAAACATACCTGGCATTATTAATATACATACCTGGGATTATCAGGAATATTAATATACATACCTGGGATTATCAGGACTATTAATAAACATACCTGGGATTATAAGGATTATTAATATACATTCCTGGGATTATCAGGACTATTAATATACATACCTGGGATTATCAGGACTATTAATATACATACCTGGGATTATCAGGAATATTAATATACATACCTAGGATTTTCAGGAATATTAATATACATACCTGGGATTATAAGGACTATTAATATACATACCTGGGATTATAAGGACTATTAATATATACATACCTAGGATTATCAGGACTATTAATATACATACCTTGGACTATCAGAAACATTAATATACATATGTGGGATTATCAGGACTATTAATATACATACCTGGGATATCAGGAATATTAAAATACATACCTGATTTATCAGGAATATTAATATACATACCTGGGACTATCACAAATATTAATAATGTACATACCTGGGATTATCAGGAAGATTTATATACATACCTTGGATTATCAGGAATATTAATATTGTCGATTAGGTTTATTGAACGTTATGAGGTTTTTTATGATATAATGTATTATTCTTTATTAGTTTATTATTAGGTGTTTTATGAGGTATATTGTGATCTCTCCAATAACATGAGGAAGGTTTGTGATGTCTACATTAACATGAAGAAGGTTTTTGATCTCTACAATAACATGCAGAAGGTTTGTGATCTACAATGATATGGTTCTACACCGTGATGTTGTGGCCTTGTTGATCTGATTGGACAAGATAAACAATGTCTTCACACAGGAAGGGGCGGGTCCGACCAGGGGAGGATGCATGAGCCGGCCTGTGATTGGCTGACGGGAGCCTTTAAAGGCTGCGTTGGCCGGTTACAGGTTAGTTTGACCCAGAAGACTCTAGAAGGAAACCTTTCAGATAACCATGAGTGGATGTCCGTTCTTTGAGAAGAGGCATCTGTATGTCTGCTGCCTCAGGCTGTCTTCACCTGTTAACTATTAAATGTTTAGCGTCGACTACTAACTACCTTTTAACTATTATCTCCTTCCTCCTCCTCCCCTCTCCTCTCTCTTTCTCCCCCTGTCTCCTCCTCCTCATGGCAGGTTGTTTAAGAAAACGTCCTTGCAGGAGGAGCAGGACGAGGAGAAGGATGTGTCTCAGGAGGGAGTCAACAAGGCCAGTAAAGGAGGAATCATCTACGGAGAATACCTACAGGTACAAACTTCTCCTCCTCCTGTCCTCAACACAACTCTCCTCCTCTCTCTCATAACATGTCTTCTCCTCTCTCTCCTCGCATGTCTCCTCTCTCCTCTGTCTCCTCCTCTCCTAACATGTTTCCTCCTCTCCCTTCTCCTTCCCCTCTCTCCTAACATGTCTCCTCTCCCTCCTCCTCTCTCTCCTAACATGTCTCCTCCTCTCCCTTCTCCTTCCCCCCTCTCTCCTAACATGTCTCCTCTCCCTCCTCCTCTCCTCCTCTCTCCTAACATGTCTCCTCTCTCCTCCTCCTCTCCTCCTCTCTCTCCTAACATGTCTCCTCTCTCCTCCTCCTCTCTCCTAACATGTCTCCTCTCTCCTCCTCCTCTCCTCCTCTCTCTCCTAACATGTCTCCTCTCTCCTCCTCCTCTCTCCTAACATGTCTCCTCTCTCCTCCTCCTCTCCTCCTCTCTCTCCTAACATGTCTCCTCTCCTTCCTCTCTCCTAACATGTCTCCTCTCTCAACTTCACATGTCTCCTCTCTCCTCCTCTCTCTCCTAACATGTCTCCTCTCTCCTCCTCCTCTCTCTCCTAACATGTCTCCTCTCTCCTCCTCCTCTCTCTCCTAACATGTCTCCTCTCTCCTCCTCCTCTCTCTCCTAACATGTCTCCTCTCTCTCCTAACATGTCTCCTCTCTACTCCTCCTCTCCTCCCCTCTCTCCTAACATGTCTCCTCTCTCCTCCTCCTCCTCTCCTCCTCTCTCTCCTAACATGTCTCCTCCTCTGTCTCCTCTCTCTTCCTCCTCCTCTCCTCTCCTCCTCCCCCTTACAGCTAGACAAGGTGGTGGGAGCCCAGGTTCTTCAGAGTGAACTGAAGGGAAATAAAATCCACGATGAGCATCTCTTCATTGTTACACACCAAGGTAACACACACACACACACACACACACAGTCACAAGTTGTTTTTTAACTAATGGTTAAAAAGGTTTTAACTAATGATGAATAAATAACGAGTACGAAGTAATAAGTTATTCCCAACGCAGGTAAATAATTATTAGAAACATTTCTATAAGCAATAAATAATAATTAACAAGTAATACATTTTAAATAATACGCTGGTCATAAGGTCAAAATAATGATTAATAACTCATGATTGATAACTAATGATTAATAACTCATGATTGATAACTCTGATTAATGATGCGTGTGTTGCAGCGTATGAGTTGTGGTTCAAGCAGATCCTGTGGGAGCTGGACTCTGTGAGGGAGATCTTCATCAGCGGACACGTAAGCACAAACACCACTATGCGTGTGTGTGTGTGTGTGTGTGTGTGTGTGTGTGTGTGTGTGTGTGTGTGTGTGTGTGTGTGTGTGTAGGTGCATATGCGTGTGTGTGTGTGTGTGTGTGTGTGTGTGTGTGTGTGTGTGTGTGTGTGTGTGTGTGTGTGTGTGTGTGTGTGTGTGTAGGTGCATATGCGTGTGTGTGTGTGTGTGTGTGTGTGTGTAGGTGCATATGCGTGTGTGTGTGTGTGTGTGTGTGTGTGTGTGTGTGTGTGTGTGTGTGTGTGTGTGTGTGTGTGTGTGTAGGTGCGTCAGTTGTCGGAGGACAGCTGAGGGGGGGCGGGGGGGGGAAGGGGGTTGGACGAGAAACGTTCTAGAAGGACTGGAACCTGCGCTCTACATCAACGTATGGCCTCAGAGTAATTACTGTGTATGTGTGTGTGTGTGCGTGTGTGTGTGTGTGCGTGTGTATGTGTGTGCCCGTGTGTATATGTATGTGCGTGTGTGTGTGTGTGTGTGTGTGTGTGTGTGTGTGTGTGCGTGTGTATGTGTGTGCCCGTGTGTATATGTATGTGCGTGTGTGTGTGTGTGTGTGTGTGTGCGTGTGTGTGCGTGTGTATGTGTGTGCCCGTGTGTATATGTATGTGCGTGTGCGTGTTTGTGTGTGTATGTGTGTGTGTGTGTGTGTGTGTGTGTGTGTGTGTGTGTGTGTGTGTGTGTGTGTGTGTGTGTGTGTGTGTGTGTGTGCGTGTGTGTGTGCGTGTAGGTGCGTGATGAGCGCAACATGCTGAAGGTCAACACCAGGGTCCACAGGATGGTGATGATCTTCAAGCTGCTGGTGGACCAGTTCTCCGTCCTGGAGACCATGACGGCGCTGGACTTCTACGACTTCAGGTGGACTCCAGCATCCAGACATCTGCATCTACAGACTCTACATCATATAGCTCTACTGTAGCGTGAAGTCTCTGTACTGTGCTGACAACGCAACTCAGAATAAACTTAAAGGGTTTATTCAGAGGACCCCAACAGGGGGCCCACTGCAGTGGGCCCCCTGTTTGAGGGACTCAAACAGAGGCCCTCAAACAGGGGGCCCATTGCAGTGAGACCCGGACAGGAGCCCCGCTGAAGGAGGAAGTGTGAATGAATGAATAAATGATGTATGGAGGGTGAATGAATGAACGTGTGAATCGTTCATGTGTGCAGGGACTACCTGGCTCCGGCATCGGGATTCCAGAGTCTGCAGTTCCGGCTGCTGGAGAACAAGATCGGGGTTCCTGACAACCTCCGGGTCCCTTACAACCGGCGCCACTACAGGGACAACTTCAAGGGCCACGAGAACAAGCAGCTGGTGGCCAGCGAACGCCAGCCCACGCTGCTCAAGCTGGTGGAGGTACGGCCGCTCAGAGGGTCAGCCAGCAGGGGCTCACTGAGCTCCTGTGGGACCTGGTGTGCTCCGCGGGCCGGTTCTGATGACCAGACGGTTATTATGGGGTGTAAAGGTCTGGTTGTGCTTCTGGTTCAGGAGTGGCTGGAGAGAACTCCAGGACTGGATGCCGACGGCTTCAACTTCTGGGGTCAACTGGAGGAGAACATCTTCAGAGGTCTGGCCCAGGAGGAGGAGAAGATAGAGGTGGGGCTGGTTCTCTGTTCTCCTTCAGGAGGTTCTTGTTGAGGATTGAGAGGAGATCTGAGGTTGACATAAACATCTTGATGGTTCACTCCCTGCAGGGGATGGCTGATTCTGAAGACAAAGAGGAGATGATGGCCGAGTTTGTCAAGCAGAAGGAGGTCTTCACCTCCTTGTTCGAGGAGAAACGCCACGACCACCTCCTCAGTAAAGGTGAGCAGTTGTCTCTAGTAATGGAGATGTGTTAGTAACAGGTGTGTTAGTAACAGGTGTGTTCGTTATGTGTGTGTTGGTAACAGGTGTGTTGGTAACAGGTGTGTTGGTAACAGGTGTGTTGGTAACAGGTGTGTTGGTAACAGGTGTGTTGGTAACAGGTGTGTTGGTAACAGGTGTGTTAGTAACAGGTGTGTTAGTAACAGGTGTGTTGTTTACAGGTGTGTAGTAACAGGTGTGTTCGTTATGTGTGTGTTGGTAACGGGTGTGTTGGTAACAGGTGTGTTGGTTATAGGTGTTTCGGTAACAGGTGTGTTGGTAACAGGTTACAGGTGTTTTAGTAACAGGTGTGTTGTTCTGCAGGTGAACGCAGGTTGTCCTACAAGGCCCTGAAGGGAGCTCTGATGATCTACTTCTACAGGTGAGAGGACGGCTCTTTCTCAACACATTAAACTGTTGACCTTAACATAGAAGTGAACTGAGAGAGAGCATGAGATCATTGACCACAGAGAGATAACAGCTTGAGTGTCACCGGTCGCCCTTGGGCCCACTCTGATCTAAACATGAGATACGGGAATCCTAGCAGAGGGCTATCAGGAGGTCATAAATTACATGGAATCCCCTTGGAACAGGGCCCTTTGTTGACTGCGATTTTTTCCTATTTATCTATTGGTAGGGTATGGTTCAGGAGTGTCCTTAACAAAGGTTTGAATCCAAACGGTTGAATTTTGACACAAACCCTCGACGCCTCCGTTAGTTTGGGGTTTCCATGGGGCCTCATCAACATGTTTAAGATGCTAACCTGACGCCTTGTGGGCCACAGAGAGGAGCCACGGTTCCAGGTCCCCTTCCAGCTCCTGACCTCCCTGATGGACATCGACACCCTGATGACCAAGTGGAGATGTGAGTTCACCCCCTCAGAACAAGAACCCCTTAACCCTCAATACCCCAGTCTTCCTTCTATAATCCCATAAAATAACCCTGCTATAAACCCTTAAAATATTCCTGCTATAACCCCTTAAAGTCTTCCTACCAGGGACACGTCTGGCTCAATAGACTCAGTTTTTGTGTGTAGATAAACGTGTGTGTTTTTGTGTGTCTTTGTGTAGATAACCATGTGTGTATGGTCCACCGGATGATCGGCAGCAAAGCAGGAACTGGAGGATCGTCTGGGTACCACTACCTGAGATCTACTGTCAGGTAACTAGTACAAACTCATCACTAACCAACCACTACCTGAGATGTACTGTCAGGTAACTAGACGCTAACTAACCAACCACTACCTGAGATCTACTGTCAGGTATCTAGCCACTACCTGAGATCTACTGTCATGTAACTAGTACAAACTCATCACTAACTAACTACTACCTGAGATCTACTGTCAGGTAACTAGACGCTAACTAACCAACCACTACCTGAGATCTACTGTCAGGTAACTAGCCACTAACTGAGATCTACTGTCAGGTAACTAGTACAAACTCATCACTAACTAACTACTACCTGAGATCTACTGTCAGGTAACTAGTACAAACTCATCACTAACTAACTACTACCTGAGATCTACTGTCAGGTAACTAGACGCTAACTAACCAACCACTACCTGAGATCTACTGTCAGGTAACTAGCCACTAACTAAGATCTACTGTCAGGTAACTAGTACAAACTCATCACTAACTAACTACTACCTGAGATCTACTGTCAGGTAACTAGACGCTAACTAACCAACCACTACCTGAGATCCACTGTCAGGTATCTAGCCACTACCTGAGATCTACTGTCAGGTAACTAGTACAAACTCATCACTAACTAACCACTACCTGAGATTTACTGTCAGGTAACTAGTACAAACTCATCACTAACCAACCACTACCTGAGATCTACTGTCAGGTAACTAGCCACTAACTGAGATCTTCTGTCAGGTAACTAGTACAAACTCATCACTAACTAACTACTACCTGAGATCTACTGTCAGGTAACTAGACGCTAACTAACCAACCACTACCTGAGATCCACTGTCAGGTAACTAGCCACTACCTGAGATCTACTGTCAGGTAACTAGTACAAACTCATCACTAACTAACCACTACCTGAGATTTACTGTCAGGTAACTAGTACAAACTCATCACTAACCAACCACTACCTGAGATCTACTGTCAGGTAACTAGCCACTAACTGAGATCTACTGTCAGGTAACTAGTACAAACTCATCACTGACTAACTACTACCTGAGATCTACTGTCAGGTAACTAGCCACTACCTGAGATCTACTGTCAGGTAACTAGACGCTAACTAACCAACCACTACCTGAGATCTACTGTCGGTGTGACGGTGTGTTAACGTGTATTTGACGACGTTTACATGTATTAGCGGGTATTTGACGGTGTTTACGCGTATTAACGTGTATTTGAGTTTGTTTATGTTTATTTACGTGTTCCATGTCCTCTCTGATGCAGCGACCGCTACAAAGTGTTTGTGGACCTCTTCAACCTGGCCACCTTCCTGATCCCGCGACACTGGGTTCCTAAGCTCAACCCCAACGTCCACACCTTCCTGTACACGGCCGAGTACTACGACAGCTCGTACTGCAGCAGCGAGGACTCTGATCAGCTGTCGGAGGACTGCTGATCCTCCTCAGAGACGCGTCAGACTGCACCGTACGGGACGTGTCCACAAGGGGGTGGCCAGCCGGGGGTTAGACAACTGTGGCTGTGGTTACGTGGCCACTGGGCCCAAATACCACTAGGGGATGGCACCCCTGCGGCACCCCCTAGTGGCCCTTGGCTCATGATAGGCCTATGATCTTTGTAAGCCCCAAACAAAAAAATCACATTGTCTTGGGCCTGCGCTGATCGGGGGGGGGGCCTATCATGAGCCAGTATTAATATATATATATATATATATATATTACTGCAGCTCATAATAGGCCCCCTGATCGTCGTAGGCCCTGGGGCTTCAGCCCAGGTAAGCCTGTGCATTAAGGCGGCATTGGATGGGGCGGCAGAGCGTCAGCACCAGACTCTGCAACAGAAGCTCGTCCGAGTCGGCTCCTGACTCGACCCCACAGAGAAGGACCAGAGACCCCTCCCACTGTCACCATTTCATCACAGAGACAGAGACAGAGGAGACAGAGAGAGAGAGAGAGAGAGAGAGAGAGAGAGAGAGAGGGAGAGCAGAGAGAGAGAGAAAGGAGAGAGTGGAGAGACAATCTGCCGTATATTATGTAACATAGTTAATATTCTTGTGGAACACCAAAAGATGACCTTAATGTTTATCTGATGATATAAAGTACATTTTGTTTACTATTTGAATGTTATTATGTATTTATGAAAATATATATGGAATTGCTGTGTGAGACTTACTAATGTGATTCTTAACTGATTTGTTAAGAAACTACGTGTTTTGTACAGTGTGTGATGAACACAAACGTGTATTATGTTTAAACTCATATCGAGATGCCTTATTTAACTGTTTTAATAACTTAATAAAGAACATCTTCAGAGACAAGCACAGTCTCCTTCACACACACACACACACACACACACACACACACACACACACACACACACACGGGTCAACAAAAGACCACATGTTGTCCTGTCAGCTAGAACCACGACATCACCTCTATCACTCTGACCCTGTGTTCCAGACTACCTAGGAGACCGCGTACATCCCAGTACAGAGGACGGAAAGGCTGTTCAGGGTCTGTGTGTTCAGGGTCTGTCTGGTCTTATAGGTTCTGGGTTGAGGGTCTGCGTTCAGGGTCTTATCGACCAGGTAAACAAGCGTCATGCTGTCCTCTGAGCTCCAGGAAACGCACCAAGCTCCAGGTGGTTAATATTTGGCTAATATTTCACTCATTACATTCATGATCCAAAATCGTCTATCCTCATATCTGGTGAACCAGACTTTTATTTATTTCGCTTCAAATTTGTTTTGACCAATCCCGGAGGCAGAGTTATTTGCAGACAAACTAGACCAGCAGTAGAACATTTTAAAATGTAGTGTATATATGTATAGATATACACACAAAAACGTCCATTCCTGTATGATGAATTAATTCTGGTGCATGACAGCTCTCTCTGCTGGACAGTTTGGACAACAGTCTCGCACCAAAATGTACCACAACTACGTTTGTCCACAGCAGAAAACGTAGTTTTACAACAAGGGCTCTAAAATTGTGAAATGCCTGCGTCCACCTCACGTGATCTTCACGTTTCTGTCTGCAAAAACAAACATGGCAGACAGATTCTGCGTGGAAATAGTTTGATAGAGAATATTTCAGCAATGTTTGTTTTTGCAGACAGAAACTTGACCAGTGTCCACGAAACGATTGTGACATGGATGCAGGGTAAAAGATTAGGCCAAAAAAATAAAAATAAATCTCAAGAGATGCCTGATCTTTTAGAGCAGTCATTGTGAAACTACGTTTTCCGTTTGAACCAACGGGGGGCCTCTACGAATAGTCAAATCTCCTAACCTTTATGCCTCCTTTCCTTAACCTTTGTGGAAATTGTCATCGGGTCAAGGAGATGAAAAGGTGCTTCCTTTCGATCATAGGAAAAGACTGCACTGTTTAAAATTAATTTGACTCCACTCTTCCTAACTGACGTCATTGCGCGACAGCAAGTATTGCTGACCTCTAGCGTCTCTAGAGTGGAACTACAGTTTTCCGAAGTTGGACTACAATAGGCGCTCTTTCGATCCATGCGTTCTTGCCTTATTGATTTCCATCAGTTGGTCACCAACGGTGAGAATCACTTAGGTCGGACTTGGCCAACGGGAATATTTTAGGCCACTTGAATCACAAATCACATGTGGAAAAAAAAAGCTAAGTTTATGTTGACCATGAAATTAACTGGCCCCAATAATCTATCTTAAACGTGAAGTCGTCATTTTATTTTCTTATGGTGTATAGTGTGTCCCTAATAACCAGCAATAAATTAATTAATTTCGATTCAAATGTTTCTGGAATTGGTATCCATTATCATCAATTGTATTTTCTTCTCTTCTGCTTTACCGCATCTCTCAGGCGTCTTCGCGTACAGTCGGTAAACTTTGTCGGCGGCCTGTTGCTTTAAATATTGCTGCCGTACAAGATTATGGGATACCACTTCTCCTTTCCTTTCGTAAAGGTTGGTCAGGCGTAACCTATGGTAAAGGAGGGTTAAAGGATGCATCTAGGCTCCTTTCCCAAGCATTTTTAGAATTCGAACCACCTTTCCTCCAAGTACTTCCGGGTCTTCTCCTTAGGAAAGGAAATTTCCTCTGCAAAAAATAAGTCGTAGAAGCCCGGGTTGGTTACAGTGGTGGTGGTTTAAACGTGTTGTAGCAGAGAACGGCCTGCGGGGGCAGTATGTACATTGTTACATACATGAATTTAGTAGTAATATGGATGTTTTATATATTCTCAAAATGGACTAGTGAACATTGCTGAATAATATGCATCATGTATATTAAATGTATTGCAGGATTTTAGCCAAGTTAAATGAACCGCACCAAACATGCAGAAGTAAATGTAGGATTTTAATTTATAAAAAACACTTGACAGAAGTGAAATACATATTTTTGTAAAGGAGAACAAAACATTTTCCCAATGAATCATTTCAAAATGTCACCACCATTCAGAAAGCAAGTAAAGAGGTTTGTGGAAAACCAGTCTTCCCGAACCAGCCATGTCCCTGACTCTAAACCCTGACTCTCACCCTAACGCTGAACCCTCTGAGGGAAAGAAGACACTCCTTCAGAGTAAAGGTTCAAGAAGAGACACTCATAGTAAAGGTTCGAACCACGGAGAAGGAAGAACAGGAAGGAGTAGAGAGTAGTGAAGTAGTGAGGTTAGTGACAGACGTCAGGGAAAGCCGCGTGGAAGCACACGGGTACATGTGGTGTCAAGAAGGTCACTTCCACTGGAGGTCAATGATCCATCAGCCTCAGGCCGCTGAGCTCAGCAGGTCTTCTGGAGGACGAGGTTCAGATGAACTGAGGAGACGGGACCATCAGGACGTCAGGATCAGGTGGGGTTCAGCTCAGTTGTGTCTGCCCCGGACCAAACAAGGACATGGATTAGGTTCAATATTCAAAAAGATTCAACATTATCTGAACCAAAGAGACGTCATTAAGGAGTAGGAAGGCTTTAGGGCGCCTTGCTCAAGGACGCATCATTGTATTCTGAGGATTTGGGGGTTGAACCCGGCACGATTGGGCTGAGAGTTAAACCCCCAACCCTACCCAGTCCACTCTGTCCAGTTAACGCAAACTTACGATGAATCCTTGATGGTAGAGTCCTGGTCGTCCTCAGGATTCGCCTTTCAGATGTACGGCTTCTCCATCAGTCTTCTCGATTCCTGGTCGGGTTACAAACTTACTTTGCCTCTGATGTAAGGTCACAAACACAGTAGTATTATGGCTATTATTTAAGGCCACAAACACAGGAGTTTTATGGCTCTAGTGTAAGGTCACAAACACAGGAGTAGTTGGGATCTAATGACGCCTAATAAAAGTAGCAGCTGTAGTTTATCTGGTAACCAACCACAGTTGTATACCTTAACTTGTACTGCACAAACTAATGCTGCGTTACACCAAGTCCACTCCGTTTACTTTATGCAAACTTACGATGATCCTTGTTGGCTCCTCCATCAGCTCTCCTCAGCCAGAGTCCTGGTCTGGAACAAACAGCACTAGTCAGGCTCCACATCTGGTAAAAAACATGTAGTTTGTCTTATTTTTGCCCTTTATTAGGTTAATGCAAATTTACAATCCTTGTTGGTAGAGTGATGGTCATCTTCCAGATTCATGGCTCCCCTACCAGCTCACCTCGCTCCAGAAATATGTTCTAGTAAGGAAAAACAGCGGTAGTGTGTTAATGCATGTCAACGTAACTGTATTTTGCCATTTTCAAGTCAACCATGTTCAGTAAATACAAACTTAAGAGGAATCCTTGTTGGTCGATTCCTAGTCGTCCTCTAGAGTCTCACCTCCTCCATCAGCTCTCCTCAGACAGAGTCCGGGTCTGGAACAAACAGCAGAAGTATTGCTTCAATATGTGGTAAAACAGATGTAGTTGTCTGGTTTATTAACAAACACTGGTAGTAAGTGGTAGCAGTATTCTACGAGAAGTGGCAGTGAGTGTGATGATCACTTCAGAGTCAGGCTCCATCTACCCCACGACAGACATCCTTCACCAGACAGGGCCTCCATCAGCTCCTCCACCAGGCAGGGCCTCCATCAGCTCCTCCACCAGGCAGGGCCTCCAGCACCGCTCCTCCACCAGGCAGGGCCTCCATCAGCTCCTCCACCAGGCTGGGCCTCCATCAGCTCCTCCACCAGGCAGGGCCTCCATCTCCGCTCCTCCACCAGGCAGGGCCTCCAGCACCGCTCCTCCACCAGGCAGGGCCTCCATCAGCTCCTCCACCAGGCTGGGCCTCCATCAGCTCCTCCACCAGGCAGGGCCTCCATCTCCGCTCCTCCACCAGGCAGGGCCTCCATCACCGCTCCTCCACCAGGCAGGGCCTCCATCACCGCTCCTCCACCAGGCAGGGCCTCCATCAGCTCCTTCACCAGCTCCTTCAGCCCTGGATTCCTCGTCTGGGTATAAACAGAGTCTCAGCAGTAAACCACGCAACACACACCAGCCCCTGCATCTGAGGTTCACCTGTATAATGGAAGACATATGTAAACACTTAAACTCAATGTTTACAGATTGACGCGTTCAGCAATTCATCCACTACGATCTAAGCAGCTCTAGTAACAATAATGGCTCATAACGCTAACATAACCACAGTATGAATGACCGCTAGTCAAAGTTTGGCACAGATTTGAAGTCAGATGATAAAAAAGATAAAAACCCTTCCTTAATAACTATTCACCAGACCTAAGACCTGAGTGTTTCAGATGAGCTTTGTGATGGTTACCTTCTGGTCCGGTGCTGCCGGCCCCTGGTCTCCAGCCTCAGTCTTCGGTCCATCCTGGCGCAAGAAGACTCCGTTCCCCAGCCTCTCCATCCTGCTGCTGCCAGCCTCCGGTCCCCTGCCGCTCAGCCTCGCCGCTCAGCTACAGCAGCAGATTTGTTAGCATTTGCCGAACAATAAACTTATCCGAACAGAGTCACAATTAATTTGACTATTCTTTAATAACTCAAAGCCTAGGACAGACTGGAGGGACCAGACAAGAGCTTCCCGTTTTGAGAATAAAGACAGAGCAGTCCACAAGTTTAAAGAAGAGGTTCTGCCCATGCCTTGAAACTGACCTGAGAATACTCTCCTCACATAACAGAGCACTGACCTGTTCTGGAGGACTTCTGATAGGAGGTGGAGGTCTGGCTCTGGGTGAGGAGGCAGACACCTCGAGACAAACTACATGTTACCTTTTTAACCTTCTACAGTTCTAGAGATTCTACTACTGTAACATGTAGGAAATACAGCCTTTTTTTTTAGCTTTGATATTATTCAGTTGGTAACTCGGCACCAAAGTCACTATTTAACGTCATTCAATTTGGTAGGGTTTAACTTCTGTGAAAATTAATGACACCAGATATTTAGCCCGTATGAAAGCAGTACCAAAGAACACTAAGCAGTATCAATATTAAATGAAATATACTCAGCCATATTCAGGTGCTGGGTTCTGTTGAAGAAATGACAAATCGTCTTCCACCTTGAAATGATTTTCAGCCTTCCCTGATGGGCTGTCAGAAATGGGCACGCAAGTAGAACTTTTGTACGCAGTGAGAGTCCGTCAACGTGTTTAAAAGTATGGCGCAACTATCGGAAATTATCGACATATTACACAAGATACGTGTCAGTATGTATTTAATATCAACTTTAAGTTGTTTAAGATAAGGGGCAACAATTCCTAATGGGAACCGACTGAAATAGTTTGTTGGCGACGACTCGAGGTTACGCAAATTCAATACCCGAAAGTTCCGCCAGATTCCCTCAGGGGATTTGCGTCCAACTAACTGCCAGGTGGGTCCTTATGGTTGTCAAGACTAGAACGTTCTAAGCTAACCATTGAGACTAAATCAAGTGACCGCACTCAGAACCTTCCACGGCGGGAAGCACAAACCGTCCGACTGGAATCCGAACATTCCAGCCGGAACCAACCAAAGAACAACGTAACCAGCACCTCACCTTGAGCTGAACGGAGGAAGATCATGAAGTCCAGCGATGGTCTTCATTAAAACACAGCCAACAGACTTACCTTGATGTGATCTGTTTGTTGCTGTTGGTCATTACTACTATTCAGTGTACCTTTAAATTAATATGCACCCAGTGTGTACAAGTTATATCACTGAAAACGTACAAAGAACCAAACTACCATGTACTTCCCACAACAACTTTAAACCTCAAATCCTTTCCTAAAAACAATAGAATCATTTAATAAACATTGAGTAGGCCTACATTTCACAATAAACCGAAAATTATCTAGATTATTCAGGGTACAAACCATACAGATCAAATCTAAACGTCGAGCTCACAGAGAGCCGACCATATCCCTGCAACATCACCCTGACCGCCTCATCACCAACAGCAAATCAAGCCAGCCAACACATGGAGGTCCAGTGAGAAGTGGGCGTTTGAGCTAAAGGACTGCACATAATAAAATGAAGCCCAATTCCTATCTATCCAACAATCTTCATGGTTTAAAGATCTAGAAACATGCCATTGTGTTCTAATCAACTTTGTCTGCTCCCTCGTTACTTATGAAAATCTTCCATCTCCATCGCTAGAGCGTTGCCCTACTCATGAGGGTGTGGTCTGATTGAGCAGAGATGCATGCTGGGATACAGTGCTGTCTAAAGTCTACAGTCCTGTAGACACGACCCTAAGGAGAACCCAAGTGTTTGAGAATCTGTTGTGACATCAGTTACATGAGCTGGAATATCCTTCAAGATAGCGGCAGGATTCTCGGAGGAGTAAGGCCAAGAGGAAGATACAAGTTTTCTTCCTCTAAGCTAGGGGAACACAACAACGGCGTTCAGAGAACCATGGAACACTTTGAAACGTTCTCCATACACCTTGAATCCCCAGTGAAGGTTTCCTTACCACCTCAGCTGGACAAACTGAGCACAACTTCAGCTTGAAGAGCGTCCTAGTTGGAATAGTTCCCAGATTTGTTCTGATTTAAGCAAACCAATCATCCAGGTTCAACTAGTCCTGTACGAAGGAATACAGTTCAGCCTGAGAAGACGTGCATCTGAGATCAAGATAAGATCCACAGGGCTCTCCATCAATCCATCCAGGTAGGAAGAACCGCCTCACTAAACGGTCTGAAGGTCATCTTGAATATCCATTGAGGTGACTTTCCAATTCCAGAGTCTCCTTGTGGAATTCCTTTAGGTGTCCATCCTCCATTGATCCTGATAGGTGTAGTCCTAGTTTGACGTCAATGATCTGAACACGCCGTTTGCAACCTGTTACACTTCATTTGGATACCCTCCTTCCTGTCCAGTGTGTTGATATCTCTCCGGAGCATCGCTCCGGGCTCTTCATGTCTGCTGGAGTCCTCATGTAAACGTGTGGCCGTCCATCAGGTATGATTTAGTTGACCATTCCAATACCCCAAGCCAGACCCCCGTATGAACATTAGCACTGTCAAAGCAAGCACGACACACACGTAGAACCCACGACACACACGTAGAACCCACGACACACACGTAGAACCCCATGCCAGATGGAACCAAACACACGTAGAACCACAGTCCAGGTGGGACCCCCACACAGGTAGACACCATGTCAGGTGGGACCCCCACACACGTAGAACCCCATGCCAGGTGGGACCCCCACACACGTAGAACCCCATGCCAGGTGGGACCCCCACACACGTAGAACCCCCACGTAGAACTATTTCCATCTCACGTCAAACCCACGCACCACTGAGCCACAAAAGGCCAAACAGTCATGCAGGGTAAAAACCTCATGCCAAATAATGTTCCACCATCCAACCCCAGCTCTCCTGCCAGGACACCCAGAGCAAGCAATGTCTCAGGAGACGTAAATGATGAACAACATTCTTCAGTTGCGTCCCACATTGGTGATGGATAATGCTTAGGGTCTCCAAAAGGTGTCCCTGGTGGATTCTACATCTCTGAAGTCATGTCTTTGTAGTCCAGTGGTTTCCTGAATGAGGGGCCTTCAGATTCAACCCATGCAGCTTTAGTCAGCCCGAGGACAGCAGGAGCCATCTTGGAATGTCCCCCCCCCCCCCCCCCCCCCAACTACAACCTTCTTTGAATTGAAACTATTCCTGAGGAGTCACGATGCACAGAGGGGAACGTTGAATGTGTTCCATGGTTCTGTGTCAGACTGAAGTTGTGTTCTACTCGTTGAGATGAGGCGCTCACATCTCCCCCTGGCTCATCTCCTTCTGAATCCCTGTCTCCATGTTAAAAGAAGATTATATTCCATGTAACTGACGTCACAACAGATTCTCAAACACTTAAATTTACCTGAGGGGGGAGTGTCTTCAGACCTGTAGACTTCAGACAGCTCTGTATCCCAGCATGCACCTCTGCTCACTCAGACCACACCCTCATCAGTAAAGCAACACTCACATGAGGAAGATGAAGGGCTCAGGAGAGTAGTGGGAAAGAAGACTGAAGACATCAGAACCCAACGCATTACTCCAACTTACAACACTAACTTAGAACCTGTAACCATTTTAACAAACTATTAAAACAAACATAAACCAAACGCCTAAGTAACCCATGAAACACTAACACATCCTTACTATTCAGATCAACTCACAGCTCACAGGTTAACTCACCGGGAAGCCCAAATACCTCAAGGTGCCAAAGAGTAATGAGAAACTAATGAGTTACAGTTTGCAGTTCATCTTCATGGTTAAGTCTGGATACTCACAGAACTGCAGTTAAATATTCATGATAGACCATTGAAGGAACGAACAGTTTATTTACTCATTGTCCCCAAACTTGGGCATTGTCCAACATCTACCAGCTCCATTAAATCAGATAAATGAATGACTAACCCAGCTGGATTAACTAATCCATCTTTTTAAATATAAGTTATTCTAATTCTTTGACTGTCATTAGTCAGGAGTGATTTACTTCTTACTTTGACAAGTTGGAATGTATAGTCTCTGAAATGTTACTTTCACATAGAATCATCATTTCAATTTCAAATGAAAGTTAAACCAACACGATCCCTGATTTCCTTCACACATTATCAGTGATTTATATTCAACATACAAGTCAACGGAGTTGTGGTGTGCTACACATTTCTACTCACATAAAGTCCAGATGAGATGCTCCTCTTTACTTCAGAAAGTCTTTAACCTGTGAAACTGGAGGAGATGACAAATAAGTCACAACAGCGCTCAGCAGAACATAACACACACGTTCTGGTTTCTGGGAACAACACAACATACCGCGTTTGGGAGAAGCTGCACTCTTAAGTGAAACGCACCAGATGCAACCAATTAATTAATTAAGAAAAACACTTGGCACGCTAGCTTAGGCAGGTGAGCTAATTAGTAAAACTCAACGCAGGTTTGGCGTCCTGGTCGCCTTGGTAACAGTGCTCTGTGTTTTCAGCTCTGTGTTTGATCTTAAATGACCTCCCTCAATTTAATTAAAGGGATGAGTCAGATGACTGATTTAGATTCATACTTCAAAACGAAGAAAGTCTTTATTCAAATCACCTTACTGTGTGTGTGTGTGTGTGTGTGTGTGTGTGTGTGTGTGTGTGTGTGTGTGTGTGTGTGTGTGTGTGTGTGTGTGCGTGCGTGTGCGTGTGAATGTGTGTGTGTGTCTTACTATTGTTTGATGTCAAGTTGGAGAAAAGGAAGTCACGTGTGGTCTTGCGTCCGTGTGTGTAGTGAGCGGATGTGGACAGCAGAGGGCGATGTTTCCACACGAGAACATCTGCTCTCAGCGCGCTCTGCGAGATACCGTCTCCATAGCAACCGTAACTTGGCAGCATCCTGAACGTCCCTTTGAGGAGTGAGAAGAAAGCTTTCATCAAAGAGACCGGAGAGACTCATTCACTGGTTAAACTGGAGTCATCGCCCACCGCCACACACTTTAACACACACATACACACACACACACACATACACACACACACACACACACACACACACACACACACACACACACACACACACACACACACCATACAGACACACACCATACAGACATACACCAATACAGCATATAGATTCACACCATATGGACGTACACACCACAGCTACACACATATAGATTCACACACAATATCGATACACACAACATATAGATACACACCATATGCACACACACACGATAGATACAAACCATTTATATACACGCACCCACCATAGGTAGACACCATATAGATACACACACCATAGATACACACCATATAGATACACACCATAAAGATAAACACCCAAAATAGACACACACCAAAGATTAACTTAATATAGATACAAACTATATAGATACAAACACAAACAAACAATAGATGCACTCCATACAGTTCTGTTCACTCCTCCTCCTCTCTCTTCTCCTTCTCCCCTCTAATCCTTCTCTCTCCTCACTCCCTTCTCCGTCTCTCTTCCTCGCATATAGTTCTGTATTTTTATTGCCTCTACTTGTTTCTCACATTTATCTTACATTCGGTGTATTCTCTGCTTTTACACATCCGTTCTGTCTTTGGTTTGACTAACTATTACACCCGGGATTCAAATATAATTCGGAAGTCCAATCGGGAGATGAATCGACGTAGCGACGATAGCTGGAGCCCGTTTCTAAGGAAATCATTTCCAATAATTCCTTTTTTAATATCTTTGGATTTTTATAAAGTTAATGAGAGTGGGAAGGAGAGAGAGAAGAGGAGGCCCAGGACACCCCCTCCTCTCGGTGGTGGGGGCCAACACCTCCTCCTCCTCAGACCTTTGATTTGAACATCAAAGGGCTTCGTATTATATCCTAGAATGGAATTTAATAACCAATCGGGAGGGAGAACACCGGAGTCAATAGAGATGGACACCTTCCTCACCTTCCTCATCCTCACGCTCTCGTATCAGACGTGTGTTTGAATAACAACGAAAGACTTTTGGAGGCAAGCACTCATGATGAGCTTTGAGCTGTGAACGGAACAGAGACCTATTGTTTTAAAAACACACACACACACACACACACCACACACACCACAAACACCACAATCTAGTGGATCCCTGGTGGCCTCCATCAGGTCCTCAGCTACCAGCTCCCTCATTGTCCGGAGAACTGCAGAGCATCCCCATGGCAACAAGAGACTGTTGACAGAAAACATGTTGGCAGGGGGCCTAACAACCTCTCTCTCTCTCTCTCTCTCTCTCTCTCTCTCTCTCTCTCTCTCTCTCTCTCTCTCTCTCTCTCTCTCTAGCTCTCTCTCTCTCTCTCTCTGAGCTTAACTCCCAGTGACCCCATCAGTGAGGCGTTCTACCTCAGTGGGCCCTCCTGGTCCCACTAAAAACTCTGATATTGTCTACAGTAGAACCAGTCTACAATATAATCAGACTACAGTATAACTATAGTCCAAAGTAGAACCAGTCTACAGTAGAACCAGTCTCCAGTAGAACCAGACTACAGTAGAACCAGTCTACAGTATAATCAGAC
>NC_136943.1:3499502-3507002 GCF_949987615.1 Pollachius pollachius
TACTGAACACGCCGGGATTAAAGGGTTAGAACGACGTCTCAACGTCGCCTTCAAAGGCTGTCGGAGCCGATCACTATTCACACCCTGCTCAAACAGGTCCTCCTTGGAGGGTTTACCGGTACTTTACTAGTATTATACTAGTACTATACTAGTATAGTACGTATTGGACGTTATAGTAACATACTCAAACCATATGGAAGATGTTATAGTAACATACTAGTATAACACGGAGGACGTTACAGTAACATACTAGAACCACACTACTATAGTAACATGGAGGATGTTATAGTAACATACTAGTTTATTAACATTGACGATGTATAGTTACATGCAGGATGTTATGGGACCATAATAGTATCGTAACATGGAGGACGTGATAGTAACATACTAGTATAGTAACATGGAGGATGTTGGGTTATGCTGCATTATGTGTTAGGTAAAACACACACGCAGATAACAGGTGTTGGATCATCTGTCTGTCAGCAGCATCTGGCCTCTCCATGGTGACCTGCCAGGGCGGACATTAGGGACGAGCGATTGGCTGACCCAGCAGGAAGTGATTGACTGACCCAGCAGGAGATGGACCAGAGCCTCTTGAGTTGGGGGGCGGTGAACAGAAGGAGAGGATGAAGGTCATCACAGGATAAAGTTTGGATCAGTTCAACTTCTGGTACCTAGCTCAGACCTCTATCTCTTCAGATCTCTATCTCAGATCTCTTTCTCCTCAGATCTTCTCTCCTTTATGTCTAGACGTCAGAGGTCAAATCAGCAAGCGTCTGCTAACGACCAGCAAACATGACCTGTTCACTCTACAAACCACTTATTAAGAAACTGAGAATTTATTTCTGATTTCCATTACAATGAAATACATAAAACTGACACAAACATTGTTAAATAACTTTGGTATATAGCAGAGGGGGGAGGAAATGGCGACGGTAAAAAAGGAGGTGGGTAACAACAGACTGTTGCTCCCAGGATAGTTCATGTTCACACACAATTCACAACTCTTGCCCAAAATAAATATCAGCTATCCCCAACGTTGACTGGAACGCTCGCCGGGTGAGCTCACAACGGACCGAAGGGGAACTCTTCCAACCAATAGCTCTACAAGAATTATCATTTAGCTAACAGAGTTTGGTAGAAAAAACATCATACATACACAATCTAAAAAAAACAAAACAAATATTTAAAACCAAATATTTACACATTTCATTCGCTTAGGGGGCGGTTCAGCACGACTCCAGAACCCCACTGTTCTGCCAAGAGAAGAACAGAAAGGTTGTTCGTGATCCTGTGAGCTGGAGCGAGGGAGATGGCTGCAGATCAGATGAAGAGGAGCAGAACCTCCCAGCTCCACGTCAGAGCAGACGTTAGACATCTTCTCCGGAGTGGAGGATAGAGGCCACGACGGGGGGGGGAGAGTGTTAGACACAGGCCTTTCTGGCATCTCACAGGCAACAGTCTGGATGGGGTCCGGATGGTAGGAAGGTCTGAGGGTCTGGAGGGTCTAGAGGGTCTGGGGATTCTGGGGGTCAGGGGGTTCTCGATGGGTTCTGGATGGGTTCTGGGGGTCCGGGTGCTCTGGATCAGTCGTGGTTCTGCTGGCACTGACAGGAGCACTCCTCATGATGCTCCAGAACCACGTCGGTCATGGAGCGCTGCAGGCCACGCCCCCCCGCACGGTGCTTCAGCTGCAGGACCTGCAGGGGTACATGGTCCGGGTTACTGCACATAGTACCAGGGGTACATGGTCCGGGTTACCGCACATAGCACCAGGGGTACATGGTCCGGGTTACCGCACATAGCACCAGGGGTACATGGTCCGGGTTACCGCACATAGTACCAGGGGTACATGGTCCGGGTTACCGCACATAGTACCAGGGCTACATGGTCCGGGTTACCGCACATAGTACCAGGGCTACATGGTCCGGGTTACTGCACATAGTACCAGGCGTACATGGTCTGGGTTACTGCACATAGTACCAGGTCAACATATATTGCCAGGGTGTACACGGTTCATACCCTAGAACCATAGTACCTGATACACATGGTACTACATGTCATATATAGTAACTGGTACATGGCACTACATGTTATATATAGTAACTGGTACATGGCACTACATGTTATATATAGAAACTGGTACATGGTACTACAGGTTATATATAGTAACTGGTACATGGCACTACATGTTATATATAGTAACTGGTACATGGCACTACATGTCATATATAGTAACTGGTACATGGCACTACATGTCATATATAGTAACTGGTACATGGCACTACATGTCATATATAGTAACTGGTACATGGCACTACAGGTTATATATAGTAACTGGTACATGGCACTACATGTCATATATAGTAACTGGTACACGGCACTACATGTCATATATAGTAACTGGTACATGGCACTACATGTTATATATAGTAACTGGTACACGGCACTACATGTTATATATAGTAACTGGTACATGGCACTACATGTCATATATAGTAACTGGTACATGGCACTACATGTTATATATAGTAACTGGTACATGGCACTACATGTTATTTATAGTAACTGGTACGTGGCACTACATGTTATATATAGTAACTGGTACATGGCACTACTTGTCATATATAGTAACTGGTACATGGCACTACATGTTATATATAGTAACTGGTACACGGCACTACATGTTATATATAGTAACTGGTACATGGCACTACATGTTATATATAGTAACTGGTACATGGCACTACATGTTATATATAGTAACTGGTACATGGCACTACATGTCATACATAGTAACTGGTACATGGCACTACATGTTATATATAGTAACTGGTACATGGCACTACAGGTTATATATTGTAACTGGTACATGGCACTACATGTCATATATAGTAACTGGTACATGGCACTACATGTTATATATAGTACCTGGTACATGGCACTACATGTTATATATAGTAACTGGTACGTGGCACTACATGTTATATATAGTAACTGGTACACGGCACTACATGTTATATATAGTAACTGGTACATGGTACTGGTTAGTATACAGGTCCGTTCGTGGTGTACATGGTACTTCACTCATGCAGCAGTACCTCGTAGTACTTCCTGGAGGTCTTGCTGGGAACACAGGCGCACTGTTCCCCGGACTGGGAGCATGACTGGGAGCACTGGGAGCAGCTGCAGCACCCGCCGCAGCGCCGCACCAGCAGGCAGCCGGGCCAGAAGATGGCGTCCGTCCTCCTCAGCTCCTCGCGCAGCGCCACCGACACGTTCCGCGGGGAGCAGCTGTACAGACGGACCTCCTCCCTCAGCTGGTTCAGGTCGGCTCCCACTGGGGGCACAAAGGGACCCCCCACCCTCATCAGGTACAGCGGGACCACCGAAGACCTGGTTCTCCTTAAGGACCTGTCTCTACAGGGAGGTTCTCCTTAAGGGCCGGTCTCTACAGGGAGGTTCACCTCAAGGGCCGGTCTCTACAGGGAGGTTCTCCTTAAGGACCTGTCACTACAGGGAGGTTCTCCTTAAGGACCATTCTCTACAGGGAGGTTCACTTTAAGGACCTGTCTCTACAGGGAGGTTCTCCTTAAGGACCTGTCTCTACAGGGAGGTTCTCCTTAAGGACCTGTCTCTACAGGGAGGTTCTCCTTAAGGACCTGTCTCTACAGGGAGGTTCTCCTTAAGGACCTGTCTCTACAGGGAGGTTCTCCTTAAGGACCTGTCTCTACAGGGAGGTTCTCCTTAAGGACCTGTCACTACAGGGAGGTTCACTTTAAGGACCTGTCTCTACAGGGAGGTTCTCCTTAAGGACCTGTCTCTACAGGGAGGTTCTCCTTAAGGACCTGTCACTACAGGGAGGTTCACTTTAAGGACCTGTCTCTACAGGGAGGTTCTCCTTAAGGACCTGTCTCTACAGGGAGGTTCTCCTTAAGGACCTGTCTCTACAGGGAGGTTCTCCTTAAGGACCTGTCTCTACAGGGAGGTTCTCCTTAAGGACCATTCTCTACAGGGAGGTTCTCCTTAAGGACCTGTCTCTACAGGGAGGTTCTCCTTAAGGACCTGTCACTACAGGGAGGTTCTCCTTAAGGACCATTCTCTACAGGGAGGTTCTCCTTAAGGACCTGTCTCTACAGGGAGGTTCACCTCAAGGGCCGGTCTCTACAGGGAGGTTCTCCTTAAGGACCTGTCTCTACAGGGAGGTTCTCCTTAAGGACCTGTCTCTACAGGGAGGTTCTCCTTAAGGACCTGTCTCTACAGGGAGGTTCTCCTTAAGGACCTGTCTCTACAGGGAGGTTCTCCTTAAGGACCTGTCTCTACAGGGAGGTTCTCCTTAAGGACCTGTCACTACAGGGAGGTTCTCCTTAAGGACCTGTCTCTACAGGGAGGTTCTCCTTAAGGACCTGTCTCTACAGGGAGGTTCTCCGGTCTCTACAGGTGGTTCTCCCCCTCCTGAAGGACATGGGTTCTAGGTTCTCCTACCTCTGGTCTTCTTGTTGTGGATGTAGGACTTCCCGAGGCCGAGCCAGGAGGGCCGGTACAGCTCCTCCATGTCCGCCCGCCAGCCCTCAGGGTCCAGGTACTTCAGCACCTCCTCCACCGTCCCCAGGGTGGAGACCGCCTCCTCCAGCTCCTCCACACTGGGTGGAGCAGCGGGCGTCGCAGCAGGAGCCCGCGGCTCAGGGTCGCTCTGCAGAGGGAACACCAAACCCCGGGCGGGAGGAGGTTACAGGGCGCCTGAAGACCGGGGTTAGGTGGAGCTACAGGTCAGGTGGAGCTACAGGTCAGGTGGAACTACAAACCCCGGGCGGGAGGAGGTTACAGGGCGCCTGAAGACCGGGGTTAGGTGGAGCTACAGGTCAGGTGGAGCTACAGGTCAGGTGGAACTACAGGTGGAGCTACAGGAGGAGCTACAGGTTAGGTGGAGCTACAGGTTAGGTGGAGCTACAGGAGGAGCTACAGGTTAGGTGGAGCTACAGGTTGGGTGGAGCTACAGGTGGAGTTACAGTTTAGGTGGAGCTACAGGTTAGGTGGAGCTACAGGTTGGGTGGAGCTACAGGTTAGGTGGAGCTACAGGAGGAGCTACAGGTTAGGTGGAGCTACAGGTTGGGTGGAGCTACAGGTGGAGTTACAGTTTAGGTGGAGCTACAGGTTAGGTGGAGCTACAGGTCGGGTGGAGCTACAGGTTGGGTGGAGCTACAGGTTAGGTGGAGCTCAAGGTTGGGTGGAGCTACAGGTTGGGTGGAGCTACAGGTGGAGACACAGGTTAGGTGTAGCTAAAGGTTGGGTGGAGCTACAGGTTGGTTGGAGCTACAGATTAGGTGGAGCTACAGGTGGAGCTACAGGTCAGGTGGTGGAACATTTGAGGTGGAGCTACAGGTTGGGTGGAACTCCAGGTTGGGTGGAGCTACAGGCTAGTTGGAGGTACAGCTGAAGCTAGAAGTGGAGTTACAGGTTGGGTGGAGCCACGGGTTAGGTGGAGCTACGGGTTAGCCGGAGGTACAGGTTGGGTGGAGCTACAGGTTGGGTTGTTGGATGTGGCTGAGGTCAGGGTTTGGGTGTAGAAAGGTAGGGTAAGTCAGGTTAGGGTTAGGGTTAGGGTTACTCAACCGCTGACGGTGGTATCTGAACCCCTCTCTGAGGCATGCTGGGAAACGGCCAGCAGAGGTTCTGTAGGTCTCACCAGATTACAGAGAAGGCTTCTAAACAGTCAATATATCAACCAAGCAGATCAAACAACATGTGCTGTGAATGTTTATTTAAAACCCCAGGCTTTTACAGGGGCTGTGTCTGTAATTTGGAGCACTTGAAAAACAAAGTGAATTAGTATAAAAGACATGAATACCATAACCCTGCCTCACTCCCCTCCCAGCTGTAGGGGAGTTCTGTTTGTCTGACGTCAACCCTTTGACACCAGATCTGACCACTATGTGGTGTTTAAAACACTTCACGTTCATCATCCAGACCCAGGCTTAGCCACACATGACAAACACCAGCTCAGACCAGTCACAGCTCAGGTCCTGACCAAGAACACCTTGGGGAAAAAAGCATGGAACCAGCAACCCTACTGAGATACCGCTGTGGAATGTTAAAACAGAATGTAGCTGTGTTGCGTAGCGCCGCTACAAGGGCCTGTAGCTGTGTTGTGTAGCAGTACTTGTGTTGTGCGGCAGTACTTGTGTTAAGTAGCAGTGCTACAAGCAGTTGTCCCTGTGTTGTGTCTCCTGTGTTTGGTGAGCTGTCGGATCCCAGCATCAGTGGGAGTGGATTTGTTCCCAGTCTGAAAGGCCACATCTCCATCACACCTCAGCTCTCAGAGGAAACATCTCCACCACCCCTGAGAGCACCACCCCTGGAGGACCGGTCTTCACCATCTCAGCTGTCAGACTGTATCACGGAGGAGGTGGTCCCTGTGACAGCTGGGAAGTGTGTCTCCGACCTTAAAACTCTCTGCTCCGCGATGTCCGGCGGTCTGAAGCAGAACCAGAGAGGTCCTTTAAGGGCTGAGATGCTCTATTATTATATAACTAACATCCAGCTTCATGTAGAATGTTGAATGAATGACTTGCCAAAAGTTAAACTTCTCAAACGTCTTTATCATGTTTTTATATCCTAAGTGAAATGAAACATGTAGAGAAAATCTGGAATCCATGAGGAGCTTCTGAAGGCTGCTCAGTCCTCCTCTCTGAAGTTCAGCTGATGACCGGAGAGGGGAACCAGGAGGAACATCTCCAAACATCAAGCGCTCCTCCGTGAGGAGTCAGGGAACAGAACCTCCCGAGGAACCCACGGGGAACCCGAGGGGAACCTCCAGAAGACAGAGTGTGAGCTGTGCTGCTGGTGTCCCACCATGTCAGAGAGGAAGGATGGACATGTTGCGGCAATGTGTGCTGCTGACTGAGGAGAGGCATACGCTTTAAACCCAGTCCACCCAGCTCCTCTCTGGGAGAGGACCCGAGACTGGATCACCCCCAAGGTGGGAGTGGGAGGGGCCAGGTCTGGAGGTGCTGCTAGATGTTTGCAGCAGCTGGGCTCCATCAACCTAGGCCGCTGGGCTTGTGTCCAGCCTGGTGGCCTCTCTGTTGTCCCACAGAATAACAACCGGTGTATTTATGGAGCTCACTCCGGCTGTGTTGAGGAGACCACTGAAATAGTGCCCTCAAGACCATATCTCCTCCCCGGCCGCGACCACTTCCCCTCTGGGCCTTTGAAGAGGCTGTGGTCTGTAAGGCCGTTCTCCTCAGGATACGGAACGCTGTCATTAAGAGACCGGGCCGAGTCTACCACAGACCTGGCTGCCATCCATCTGCCTGTCTCTCGCTACAGTCGTTCTCTCTCGCTACAGTCTCTCTCTCCCCGGTCTCTCTCTCCCGCTCCTGTTTCTCGCTGCAGTCTCCCTCTCCCCGCTCTCTCTCCAGTCTCTCTCTCTTTCTCCCCAGTCTCTCTCTCTCTCCCTCTCTCTCTCCCTCTCCCCCTCTCTCTCTCTCCCTCCCTCTC
>NC_136943.1:3512002-3544502 GCF_949987615.1 Pollachius pollachius
GTCCTCTGGCTCTGATCCGCCCGGACGCGGTTCGTCCTCCTCTTAGTGTGTACTCAGCGGTGTGTTTACTGCTGGAGGATGTCAGGGTTTGTGTTCCCTGCTTCTGCCAACCGGAGAGCCGAGGTAACGGGGCTGGGCTCGGGACGGGGGGGGGCGGCTTTGAAGTTCCGTCGAAAGACGGACGAAACAAAAGCAGAGGCTGTCAGCGCCTTCACTCGGCGCGGCCGTCAGAGCACAGCGAGCTGTTCAGACAGACCCCGGCTCCTCCCTCCTCCTCCTACCCTGCTCCCTCCTAACTCCTCCCGCCTCCTCCTCCCTCCTCCCTCCTCCTGCTCCCAGCACTCAGGAGACAGACGTGTTGGGGCTGGAGGGTGGATTAAGACTGCTGCGGAGCAGGTAGGGGTTAGACAGTACAGAGACAGGTCGTTAAGGAGCAGGTAGGGGTTAGACAGTACAGAGACAGGTCGTTAAGGAGCAGGTAGGGGTTGGACAGTACAGAGACAGGTCATTAAGGAGCAGGTAGGGGTTAGACAGTACAGAGACAGGTCATTAAGGAGCAGGTAGGGGTTAGACAGTACAGAGACAGGTCATTAAGGAGCAGGTAGGGGTTAGACAGTACAGAGAGGTCATTAAGGAGCAGGTAGGGGTTAGACAGTACAGAGACAGGTCATTAAGGAGCAGGTAGCGGTTAGACAGTACAGAGACAGGTCGTTAAGGAGCAGGTAGGGGTTAGACAGTACAGAGACAGGTCATTAAGGAGCAGGTAGGGGTTAGACAGTACATACAGGTCATTAAGGAGCAGGTAGGGGTTAGACAGTACAGAGACAGGTCGTTAAGGAGCAGGTAGGGGTTAGACAGTACAGAGACAGGTCATTAAGGAGCAGGTAGGGGTTAGACAGTACATACAGGTCATTAAGGAGCAGGTAGGGGTTAGACAGTACAGAGACAGGTCATTAAGGAGCAGGTAGGGGTTAGACAGTACAGAGACAGGTCGTTAAGGAGCAGGTAGGGGTTGGACAGTACAGAGACAGGTCATTAAGGAGCAGGTAGGGGTTAGACAGTACAGAGACAGGTCGTTAAAGAGCAGGTAGGGGTTAGACAGTACAGAGACAGGTCATTAAGGAGCAGGTAGAGGTTAGACAGTACATACAGGTCATTAAGGAGCAGGTAGGGGTTAGACAGTACAGAGACAGGTCATTAAGGAGCAGGTAGGGTCTAGACAGTACATACAGGTCATTAAGGAGCAGGTAGGGCTTAGACAGTACAGAGACAGGTCATTAAGGAGCAGGTAGGGGTTAGACAGTACAGAGACAGGTCATTAAGGAGCAGGTATGGGTTAGATAGCACAGAGATGGTTGGGTTGCTAGGTAGATGCTAATGGCCTGTTAGCATGCTGCTAGTGGGCTGCTGGATTAGATACTAGCAGGCTGTTAGCATGCTGCTAGCCACTACAGAAGAAGCTTTGATTCGCCCGTAACAAATTGAAAGCATTGGTTCTGCTCACGTTCAGCCGGGTTTAATTCCCCCTCCATTACCAACAGCTTCTACACACTCATGAAATACACAGCAATGTCAAAACATACGCATTAGTACCAGAGATGTGAGTGTGTACTCATAAAGTACACACAGATTTGAGAGTATACTGATAAAGTACACAGAGATTTGAGAGTGTTATGATAAAGTAGACACATATACGGGAGTGTCTGTGTCTACTCAGAATACTCAGACGTGTTTAACTGTGCTCTGTACAGTACTGCGTGTAAGAGGCTGTTAACATGTGGTTCTGATAAAAGCGTCTGAACCTGAAGTCTACAGAGGAGAACCGGAGCGATTACACAGAGAGAGAGAGAGCGAGCGAGCGAGCGAGCGAGAGAGAGAGAGAGAGGTACTGGAACAAGAGCTGAGGAAGAGGAGGTGAGGATGAAGGACATGGAGATCCAGACAATGAAGACTGAGGAAGACTAGACCGATGAGGACTAGACTGATGAAGGCTAGACCGATGAAGACGAGGCTGATGAAGACTAGACCGATGAAGGCTAGACCGATGAAGACGAGGCTGATGAAGACTAGACTGATGAAGACGAGGCTGATGAAGACTAGACTGATGAAGACGAGGCTGATGAAGACTAGACTGCAAGAACTGCAGTTCAGTTCTACAGTACTACATTACCAGCGAGGAGTATTGCAGTATTAGGGATGTGGACTTCAGTACCAGTGGTGCACACTCATCACTAGTAGTACTACTCACTATTACAAATATAAATGGAAACACAGAACGTATACACACACAACACACACAGAACATATACACACAAACACACCCACACGCCCACAATCAAAGACACACAGATACATTCAGACACACCAACACACATGCAAGCATACCTACACACACACACACACACATGCCTTTCCACACATACAATACATACAATTCACATAGTCAGATCTAGACGTTCAAAGAAAAGCCTACACACACACACACACACACACACACACACACACACACACACACACACACACACACACACACACACACACACACACACACACACAGGTGCAGAACGAGTTTGTAAGCATATTGTGTACTGGTTGGAGCAACGTGAAGCCCGGTCCCTAGCTTCCTAGGATCCTAGCTTCCTAGGTTCCTTGGCCCCTGGTTTTCTCTGTTCCTCGTCTCTTTTGCTTCTTGGTTCCTAGGTCCCTCCCCTCCTAGGACCTAGCCTTCTAGGTCCTAGCCTCCTAGGTCCCTCCCCTCCTAGGTCCCTCCCCTCCTAGGACCTAGCCATCTAGGTCCTAGCCTCCTAGGTCCCTCCCCTCCTAGGACCTAGCCTTCTAGGTCCTAGCCTCCTAGGTCCCTCCCCTCCTAGGTCCCTCCCCTCCTAGGACCTAGCCTTCTAAGACCTTCTTAGTGGGGGAGGAAGATGACCTGTGTTACGGGGGGGGAGGAAGCTGACCTGTGTTACGGGGGGTGGGAGGAAAATGACCTGTGTTACGGGGGGGGAGGAAGATGACCTGTGTTACGGGGGGTGGGAGGAAGATGACCTGTGTTACGGGGGGTGGGTGGGGGGGGAAGCTGGTCTGAATCAACAGCAGCGCCACAGAGAAGCTATTGTGCTTTTGGTCTCCGTCCCGCCGGCCTGCGCACGGCGGCACGCTGGCGAACATTAACCCGCCCCGGGACTTCTGGACCCCTCCCCTCCCCGGGACCCCTCCCCACCCCGGGACCCCTGGAGGGAGCGGGGGGGGGGGGTCGGTGGTGAGGTCACCCTGCCAGAAGGCGCTCCTGTGCCGGGCGACACCAGCAGGGGACATGCCCGACTTAAGGCCATGGAAACGCCAATGTAGGAGGACTGAGCCGCACCAGTCAAGACCAGTAGATACCTGAGAGCCCAGTAGAGACCAGTAGATACCAGCGAGACCAGTAGAGTACAGTAGAGACCATCAGAGACCTTTAGAGACCAGTAGAGACCATCAGAGACCAGTAGAGACCGTAGGGACAAACAGAGACCAGTAGAGATCAGTAGAGACAGTAGAGAACAGAGATCCATTAGAGAGACCAGGCGGGAGACCAGTAGAGACCGGTAGAGACAGTGGGGACCAACAGAGACCAGTAGAGATCAGTAGAGACAGGAGAGACCATGGATCCATTAGAAAGACCAGGAGAGAGAACAGTAGAGACCAGTAGAGACCAGAAAGACCAGTAGAGACCAGCAGAGTCCAGCTGTCAGGCTGAGCTCCATCACTCTACATCTGCAGTGGGTCGGGTGTCGGCTCTGACACCCAGCCGGAGTGTTAATGTGCAGCGTGACATCTGGGACAGACGGCGACCCGGCGGGTTCCTCCCGTCGTAACACGACTCCGTCATGTTTCATCTGCCCCCGTCACTCTCCCTCACTCTCTCCCCCCCCACATCTCCATCTATCCCCGTCTCACTCTCTCCCCCCCACATCTCCATCTATCCCCGTCTCACTCTCTCCCTCCCACATGTCTCTCCATCTATCCCGGTCTCACTCTCTCTCCCCTCTAACTCTTGCGGCCAACCGACCCTAACGTGCTTCATCGATGAAGACGGTGTCTTCATGTTGACAGAGCCTGACCCCCCATGTCTCTGTGGGGGTCCACCAACAGAAGGCTGGTCCCGGCCTGTTCCCGGTCCACCAACAGAAGGCTAGTTTAGACCTGTTCCTGGTCCACCAACAGAAGGCTAGTCCAGACCTGTTCCTGGTCCACCAACAGAAGGCTAGTCCAGACCGGTTCCTGTTCCTGCACTCAGACTGACCCCACCAACCCTCACCATTCATCTGGTGAAACACCATCGCGGACAGAAAGATAAACTGCAGAATGTCTTTCCAGCAGAGGAGTGGAAAGGCTGCTCCTTCATATCAGGATCTCCTCAGGTTCCCCGGACGTCTCGACACCAACAAAGAGCTCTAATTAGAGCTTCCAGTCCTGGCATCTGGGGGCAGGATTGGGTGTCAGGTCTGTCCCCACGCCCCTTGCTAGGCCCAGACCGGCTGCAATCACAGGGTCTTAAGGCTGGGTTTAATGTTGGATCTACTTAGGCCAGGTTCCTAGATCCTCGACCAGGAGCAAGAACCAAGACCACGTACCGGGACTGTAACAAGGCCTTACCTTTTTGAAGTACACCCTAATGTGAACAGCAAACGGAGAAGTGTTTCCCAGACGAGACCAGGCAAGCTGTTGTGTGTCCAACATGGCTGCCAGGACATTCCAACAGATTAATATTGATCACGCTGTCTTGATGTATCAGGAGATAACATCCTCCTGCAACGCCAGACGTCCTGTTTCCCACTGGAGACGCTTCAGGAACTCTCCTTTAGGTCAATCTGAACTAAGAGTGGGAAATACCCAGTTTGTCACATTGTGTTTTTATAGAGGAGAGTAATTCATATATCACCAGCCTCATGTGTTCATAGAGAACATATATCACCAGCATCATGTGTTCAAGGAGGAAAGTACTTCAAATATCACAGCATCATGTGTTCATAGAGGACTTCACCAAGCAGATATTGCAGTGAGACAGAACAAAGTACAGTAACCTTATTGGCCTGAGGCGTCACAACCACCGTTTGAGGGTCTACTTAATCCTGGGCTCTAGTTTATTCAGTTTTCCGAGAGACAGAGAGACAGAGAGAGACAGAGACAGAGAGACAGAGAGACAGAGAGAGAGAGACAGAGAGAGACAGAGACAGAGACAGAGAGACAGAGACAGAGGCAGAGAGAGAGAGAGAGAGAGACAGAGAGAGAGAGAGAGACAGAGAGACAGAGAGACAGAGAGAGAGAGACAAAGACAGAGGCAGAGAGAGAGAGAGAGAGAGAGAGAGAGAGACAGAGAGACAGAGACAGAGAGAGCGAGAGAGAGTCCTGCAGCCTGCACCAGGTCAGGGTTCCCAGAGTGAGGTTAGATCTATGTATCTGTATACTGTACTAGTATATCGCTCCCTAATGTCGACCTAAAATGTGATCAGTTCAACGTTCTCCTAACGTCCTGCATCTCCTCCCCACTCTGAAAGAGGGGTAAACACCCACCCCGGTGCTACCAAGAGGAACCAGACCAGCACAACACTGCGGACCAGAGGGTGAGGTCTGGGTTCAGCAGAGTTCCAGCGCTCTAATAATGGCCATTAATATTTAATGAGGTCATCTCCCAGACACGCCAGACGGCTCTCAGCTGTGGAGGGTTAGGAGCTCAGGGCTCGGAGCGGGGAGAGGGCACGGCGGAGCCTTTAGCCGTTATTAAACCTGCAGACGGGATTCATTTCCCTGAGAGGGGAGCCCCACTCTCTGGTTACCCCCCCGACAGCCACGCGGTCCAGCTGTCAGCTCCACTCCTCCACCCTCCTCCTCCTCCTCCTTACACCTCCTCTTCTCCACCTCCTCCTCTTCCTCCACCCTCCTCCTCTCCACCTCTTCCACCCTCCTCCTCCTCCTCCTCCTCCTCCTCCTCCCAGCCACGTCCTCCGCCACCCTTCTCCTCCTCCTCCTTCCACCTCCTCCTCTCCGCCTCCACCCTTCTCCTCTCCTTTCCTCTGTTCTCCCCATCATCTCCTCTCCTCTCCTCCCCACATCCTCCCCCTCTCCTTTCCTCTCCTCTCTTTTCCTCTCCTCATCTTCTTGCTTCTCCTCAACCTCTCTCCTCTCCTCATCCTCCCCCTCTCCTTTCCTCTCCTCTCCTTTCCTCTCTTCTCCCCATCATCTCCCCTCTTCTCTCCTCCCCACATCCTCCCCCTCTCCTTTCCTCTCCTCTCCTTTCCTCTCTTCTCCCCATCATCTCCCCTCTCCTCTCCTCCCCACATCCTCCCCCTCTCCTTCCCTCTCCTCTCCTTTCCTCTCCTCTCCTCTCCTCATCCTCTCTCAGTGTATCTGAGGCACCAAGGCCACGCCCTGGTGTTACAGGATGTGAGAAGATGTAGACGGAGCAGGGGGAGACACGCCTGTCTAGTCTATTAAAGATCTGCTTTAGTTTTTGGGAACCCTGAACATTCAAAGTGTGTCGTTGGCTCCTGAGACCAACGGCTGAGGAGGAGACCTAGGGCGGAGCCAGGAGGAGATGACTGCTCCTTTCTAACAGAGCATTGATTTCATCTGAAGTCAATGAACCCATTTAGTTCACATAGAAGGGTCTGCTCTGCCACAGAACGTCAGACGCTGTGTGATTATACTTTAATCTAACTATAATGACCTGTGATAATGGCACGTGTACTAGTCACCTGTTAATCTAACCATGACCCAATAACAGTAAAGGTACCGTATAGTGGGCATTACTCGCAAAACACTGTGTGACTCTAATAATCTGAATTAAAATTATATCAACGGTACATTCATTAGTGTATCCTTTATGCTACAGCAGTATTTTCATCCTGAATGACTAATGCTTATACACACTAGACTTGTGCGTGTGCACATGTGTGTGTGCGTGTGTGTACGCGTGCGCGTGTGCGCGTCAGCTGCTGCCCACGAGCAGCGGCCTGCTCGGTGTGCGTTGGTTCTGTGAATAGCGGGTGTGTTGGGTTACGCCGGCCTCGTATATCACAGCTCCGCTCTGTGAGGTGACATAATGTGGCTAGCAGGCCGCCGGCCGCTCTAACGCTTTCTGGGTCAGCCGCGCTTCCCACTGGTTTAATTGGCTTCCTGGAGAGGAACGGCGTCCGATACTCTGAGCGTCCTGACGGAGAGGACTCAGACCTCACACACAGGCAAGAGACACTAACCAGTCCCTCCAGAAAAACGCGATTATGCGATCGCATAATTCAACGCATAATCAGCCGAAGTCCGCATATTCATGCGGGGGCCGCATTTGTTCAAATATGCCGCACTTTCACCGCATAAATTGCAGATTGCAATAAATTGCAGCCCTGCAAAATATGCAGGGCTTGCATGATTTCATAATCCCCGCATTTTCGTTGCAAAAAAGTCACATATGTCTTAGCAGAAAGTTGAAAAATGTTGCGTTTGCTTCACACAAGGGCAGCCATTTTCCCCTGTTGCTATGGGAACGTTATGAAGTGACGTAATTACGCGACGCGAACGTCATCGAAAAGCTGCATTTTTCGCAAGTTCCCGCATTTTTTCGCAAGTTCCCGCAATTTCATCGCATAAAATTGCATAAATATGCCGCATATTTCATCGCATTTTTTAAGAAAACGTGCTGCATAATCAAGGATTCTTGGCCGCAACAATCACAAAAAAACGCCGCATTTTTCTGGAGGGACTGACTAACCCTGACGAGCCAAGAAGTGCAGAGGACTGAACTAACAACCCTCTGGACGACGATGACCTGATGAGGAGCACCTAACCCCAGCAGGAGGTGAACAGTACTGATGTGGAGCTTCTAACCCCAGCAGGAGGTGAACAGTACTGATGAGGAGCTTCTAACCCCAGCAGGAGGTGAACAGTACTGATGAGGAGCACCTAACCCCAGCAGGAGGTGAACAGTACTGATGAGGAGCACCTAACCCCAGAAGGAGGTGAACAGTACTGATGAGGAGCACCTAACCCCAGCAGGAGGTGAACAGTACTGATGAGGAGCTTCTAACCCTATTATATAAATTGCCAGCCCCGTCTGACCTCCATGCTGACCAATCAGGGCCCAGGAGGAGACGTAGTCTCTCCATGTTGCCACCTGGGGGGGGGGGGTTCTAGATCTCTACACCTGTCACCTGTCAATCTCTGCTGCTGGCCTCCAGATGGACCTGTAGCGCTGGCAACACATGCACACACACAAACACACAAACTCACACCTTTCGCGCTTTAGTGCTGGCGTTTGTTGCCGGGGATGTAGTTCTGTGTAGGTAGGATGTGGTTCTAGTGAGGCGTACCTGACAGGTATTTGTCCTGACAGGTGAAGCTGTCCGCAGGCTGCTAATCTAAGGTCATGTGAGACCTGAGGACATGGCTGTGTCCAACGCTCTGACACAATGTTCTTCAGCTGGAAACACGGGAGACACTATTAAAAACACTGTGTAGTACTGCAGTGCCACAGTACCGTAGCAGAGTAATACTGTAGTACTTATAGCAGAGTTGTACTGTAGTACTCAAATCATGCAGTAGAATGCAGTGCTAAAGCGCTGTTGTTCATAAAAGGGTTTTACCAAGAGGCAGTACTTTTACTATCTTCAAAGAAAGGTAAACTTTAAATATAACATACAGATGTTTAACATAATGAAACATAGATCTATAACATAATGAACCAAAGATATATACATTATGAAACAGATCTATAACATAATGAACCAAAGATATATACATTATGAAACATAGATCTATAACATAATGAACCAAAGATATATACATTATGAAACATAGATCTGTAACATAATGAAACAAAGGCATGTGTTTCTATGTTTTCTTCCTCTGCCACTCATAACGCTGGAAATAGTCTGATGGCCCTGATTGGATGACAGGCTAGAGGGGCGGGGCTTGCAGTAGCCTCAGGCTGTACTTATGGGAGAGTGAAGCTCTTTCTGGATTCAAAGCCATGTTTATCCAGGATGTGGTTTCTCTTCAGCCACAAGTTACACCAGAGTCAGCAGCAGCTGCTGGTCCAACCCCAAAGCAGAGAGGGTTTTGTGCTTGGCTCATGGGTACTACTGGTTTTACGCAGTCCAGTAGAGTCCGGAAGAGACCAATAGAGACTATGAGAGACCAGCAGAAACCTGTAGAGACCAGCAAGTACCAGAAAGACCAATAGAAACTAGTGGAAACCAGTAGAGACTAGGAGAGACAGGTCAACCATGAGACACCAGTAGAGACCAGCTCCCTCTGAGTACTCCTACTCCTATTGCTGCCGCTCCTCCTGTCCTGAACTTCTTGTTAACTCCTCCTCCTCCTCCTCCAGCTCCTCCTCCTCCTCCTCCACCTCCTCCTCCTCCTCCACCTCCTCCACCTCCTCCAGCTCATCCTCCTCCTCCTTTCCATGATTCAGTCATTCAGCAGATTATTTTATCCAATGCCATTTAGAGGGATAATATACAGCAGGTAGGGGTTAGACAGTACAGAGAGAGGTCATTGAGGAGCAGGTAGGGGTTAGACAGTACAGAGACAGGTCATTAAGGAACAGGTAGGGGTTAGACAGTACAGAGACAGGTCATTGAGGAGCAGGTAGGGGTTAGACAGTACAGAGACGGGTCATTAAGGAGCAGGTAGGGGTTAGACAGTACAGAGACAGGTCATTAAGGAGCGGGTAGGGGTAAGACAGTACAGAGACAGGTCCTTAAGGAGATGGTAGGGGCTAGACTGTCAGAGAACATGATCTTACTTATCTCTTAACCTCAAATGTCAGCTGGGCCCTTTCTACTCGCATTGAGACAGGAAGGAAGCTCCTGAGCCTGGAGGTGAAATAAAGCATGTCTTCTTTCTACTGGCCTTGTAGTTCGTCAACAGAGAGATCTTCATCCCCTGTGACTGATTGGATGCGGCCAGGCGAGCGTTTGCTGTTGTGCTGCCAACTACTCTGATTAACTGCATATTTCTGCCTTCATCTTCAAACCCATCAATCACCCGCTGGGCCTCCTCAGCTGAAGGCTGAGACATCTCAACCCCTGAGCCTCCTCAGCTGAGGAGGGTTAGCAGGAGGTCCTGAGACTCCAGGCCTGGCGTGGAACCATGGCTGAGCTGTATGTCAGATCATTAAAACACGTCTTGCTATATTTAACCAGACTCAGTATGCTGGCCTCCTCCAGGGAGACCAGCCCCTCCACGCCCACAATAAACACAAACACGTGGTCTACAACGGAGCAAACTCAAACCAGGGCCAGGTCTATGTGAGCTACGTGCTAACGTGTGGAGCCTCATGCTAACAGCTAGATCCTTCGATGAGTGGAGCTGAGATCGGACCTTGTAGGGGAAAGAGAGGCTGGGAGAGTTTGAGCTGGAGGGCTCTCTCTCTCTCTCTCTCTCTCTCTCTCTCTCTCTCTCTCTCTCTCTCTCTCTCTCCTGTGTGGTCTGCTGTTCTCTGTAATGTGGCGTGCTACTCTAACCCACCCTATTTAAACTATGTACACAGCTCCAGGAACCATTGACACTGAGCACTGCAGCCTGTCCACCGCGTGCCTGTTGGCACGCGGTGGACAGGCTGCAGTGCTCAGTGTCAATGGTTCCCCCCCCCCCCCCCCCCCCCACAGGGGGGGGGGGCACTACCCCTCGTAGTTGAATACAAGCCGGCTCGTAGAGCACTAGTACGAGTGTAGTACTAGTGTTAGTACTTGAAGTACCTCTGGGAAGGTACTTCAAGTACTCCTCCATCACTCAGAGGAGGTGGAGGTTCAGAAACAACTCCCACACTCAGGTTAAACCCCACCTACACCCCCACCCCCTGACTCCTCCCCCCAGGTCAGACACCACCTCCACCACCTCCACCTCCTGACTCCTCCCCCCAGGTCAGACACCACCTCCACCCCCACCTTCTGACTTCTCCCCCCAGGTCAAACCCCACCCTGAGAGTACTGCATGTCCAGCTGCTGGAGACATCCCATAATATGTTCTGAGAGGAAGCAACAGCACACACGCAGGCACGCACACACACACCTTGAAGCAATAAACGACTTGATTGCCTAATGACCAGCCCTATCCGCAAATCACTTAGAATGTTTCGTTCTTCTCCCCCCACCTGACCCTCAGCCGAGGGTTTGTACTCAGGAGGTTCTCTACCTCACCAACAGAACGTCAGGAGGTTCTCTCCCTCACTAGCAAAACTCACAGCCTGCTGAGGGGTTCGGATCAGCGGTGGGGCGCGCGGCCCGGGGCGCGTCCCCGCTATGAATGGGGTCTTTCTGTAAACACAGGGGAGACTCCCCGGGGGCGGGGGGGCTCGGAGGGGTCCCCTAAGCACACACGGCTAACTCGCTTTGAAGGTAAAGGATAATTTCCACTTCCTCGGCCGGATAATGCCCTGAACCGACGGAATGAAGCGAACTCTTTCAGGGAGCTCAAAACCGAACCAAGATGTTTTCCTAATGTGGAGGTCTCTTTCAGGAGAACTTTGAAACTTCCTCGACGCGTTGGACTCACCGTTGGCTTCCTTGACGCTAGCTTGGAGGAACTTGGAGCTGAGGTCCGCGTCGACTGCTGATCCACAGAGCGGGAGCAGCGACGCGAGCAGCAGGAAGAGCAGGAGGTTCATTTGGAGTCAGATGGTCTCTGGTCCGGGAGATGATCAGATGTTCTGCAGGGCACGGAGGGGACGCAGCCGGTCGGGTTCCGGACACATCTGGAGCAGACACATGTGGGGGACAATGACCCGCATAATCCAGTCGATGGTCGCAGCAGACCTCCGGGTAGAGACGGGAGAAGTGTGGGCCGGTAGTTCCAGTCTCGTATCTCTCTAAACTCAAGCTCCTCGCTCCTCGCTGCTCCCGTGGCGCACCTGTCTGCTGCGTAAAGTTGTGTTCAAGTTGAGGAAACTTTACGCGCTGTTCACTGTGTTGAACCACAGAGCTGGGGACACATACTGCACGCACGGCAGAAACGAAACTCAACGCGGTGAAGTGGACCTCCTCCCGTCTCCAGATCCAGACCGAAAGCTCCAGACCTCCCAGTAATCCAGTAGAAGGCGGAGAGAGAGCACTGGGAACACTGGGAACCCCGCCTCTGTTATCAGAAGACGCAGTCTGAGATAAGCTGTCGCTGGTTGGTGGAGCTGCTGCCGACTAAGCGGACAACAGGTGCGGTCCAGCGCGAGCCCGCCTCCCGAGGACACACCCTGGGCCCCGCCGCGGGTGTGGGCGGGTCCCTTGGTGCGGGGGGGCGGGTCCCTGGGCGCCACGCCGATAACGGGGAGCAGGAACATGTTGATAACATGGACCAGGAGCAGAAGTCAACAGAAACGTTCACATTGTATTTCAGAGATCTATTGCCCTTTTCTTTATGAAAATGGCAAAGGCCTACAGAATCCGTATAGAATTAAAGAAAAGAAAAGTCTGAAGGCAGAAGTCGTGAAGCAACACTTTAATCAGTTTAATTATGTTATGCTTGGTTGTATCCATCTCATTGAGATTATTTAGACCAATGTGAAATGAGCTTTAGTGATTTGACTAATTCACGTTCTTTGATTTACTTTATAGAGTTCTGGGTGAGTCTGTGGACATCGGGAGCTTTTGAACATCTGGACTTCATTCTGATCCATCCATTGTGCATTGTGTGTGTAGACTGTGTATTTCTAGTAAAGTGTAATAACTGTAATTGATCAAGTTGATCCTCTCTCTACCGGTGTTCCAGTCTCCTGAAGCTGAAGTTGTGGTCAGCATCACTCTTACATTTCTTACAAAGCTGTCCTACGTTTCCGCGTTGTGTTACAGCCTAGAACACAAACGGGCGTTGTGCATATCCTGGAATACCAAATCGTTTCTAACGCTACCTGTTCATCGGGTTGGCTGGCGCTAGCTTCAAAAGGGCTTTGGAACGAATGCTAAATAGGGTCAGGGTTAGCTAACCCGTATACAACCTAAAACAATGGCAAGTGGTCACATGTGGGAGCTATCCCGGAGCCCCTGACCCGACCTGCACCTCCTGGCATGGGGGGAGATCCCACCACGGTGGGGGTTTGGATGTGAGTCCTGATGTGTGTGAATGTGAGTAGGAATGTGCGAGCGAATAGGTGAATGTGAGCCGATACTGGTCCAGCCACACAGGTAGAGAAAGGGCTTGATCTTTGCATTCCACTCGCCACGTACATTATCCGTCAATTCGTCCGTTCATGCCTTCATCTTTGAATGAATCACCTGATTAATTCATCCCTCCATCCAAGTAGGATGACCTCACAGCCTGCGGGCCGCGGCCTCCCATGCCGCCAGAGGCTCGTCTGGGAGGAAACGCTGAAAGTTTCCTCAATTTGTCAAATCAAACGGTGCCGCTCACTCCCCCCCCCCCCTTCCGCTACTCATTTCCTCCTGCCACGCTTCATCTGGGACCCTCCCCCCTCCTCCCCAGACCCATCAGAGGCAGCGGACATATTGAAGTCGTCAGGAGCCGTGATTCAACGCTAAAGAAATGTCCAGAACCCTCCCGGAATGGGGAAACCCCTCCGTAACCCTGCCAGGACCAACCAGGACCGGACCCCCAGGACCAGGACCCCCAGGACCCCCAACACAAGACCCCAGGAGGTGATGACCAGCTGATGGTCCTACGAGGATTCAGGACTCGATACCGGTGTGTGTGTGTGTGTGTGTGTGTGTGTGTGTGTGTGTGTGTGTGTGTGTGTGTGTTTGAGAAGGTGGAGAATATCACATTCCACGGCTGCACCCTAAACACATGTCAGCGCCTTATATCTCTCTCTCTCTCTCTCTCTCTCTCTCTCTCTCTCTCTCTGTCTCTCTCTGTCTCTCTGTCTCTCAGGGGGGAGAGAGGAGAAGATGGGGGGAGAGGGTTAGGGGGGTAACCCTCCTCCAGCAACACGATTGGTCCAATTAAATATCAGGCTAAATAAATGGAAACAGCTATTCATTTACTTTTACATTTAGTGCATTTAGCTGACGCTTTTATCCAAAGCGACTTACAATAAGTACATTTGTCATAAGAAGTGAAACTATATCGCTGTCGGTACAGTAAAGATGTTCATAAAACCAAGTGCAAGTACTAACAATCCCTAGGCTAACCCATTCCCCGTATTCAGCAGTGATAGCAGCTACTGCAGATGCTACACAATTAAGTACTATGAATAAGTACAACGTACATTAAGTGCATACAATAAGTATGCGTACATTAAGTGCCAGGACGTACAACATACAATGGTGGGCGGAAGGGAATCGATGGCTATGGAGATTTTAGCTGAACTCTGAACAGGTGAGTTTTGAATCTATTGAGCGACTCTACGATCCTGACATCGGCAGGGAGCTCGTTTCACCGCTGAGGTCCCAAAACAGAGAAGAGTTGTGACTTTGCTTGCACTTAGCGATGGCGGTACCAGACGTCCAGCTGACGTCCAGTTTAGCAGAGGGATCAAGCTGGGGGGTATGGCTTGACCGACGCTTGGAGGTCAGCAGGGGCAGTTCCATCGACTGCCTTGTATGCCAGTACCATCATCTTGAATCTGATGCAAGCTACTAGAGTGGAGGTCCCGGAAGAGGGGGTTCACATGGGAGAATTTAGGTAGGTTGAACACGAGGCGCGCTGCCGCGTTCTGGATACGCTGCAAAGGTTTAATCGCAGAGGCAGGGAGTCAAGCCAGGAGCGAGGTGCAGTAGTCGAGGCGGGAGATGACCGGTGCTTGGACTATAGGAGCTGAGCTGCTTCCCTTGTGAGGAAGGGCCGGATCCTGCGGATGTTGTAGAGTGCAAATCTGCAGGATCGGGCCGCCGACGTGATGTTTGCGGTGCAGCATAACTGATTGTCCAGTACCACACCGAGGTTTCTGGCAGTTGGAGAAGGAGATACAGTGATGTTCTCAACAGTGACCAGTAAGTCCATGTGTGGGCAATCTTTCCCTGGTATCAGGAGGAGCTCAGTCTTGTTGAGGTTAAGCCTCAGGTGATGGGCAGTCGTCCAGGTGCTGACGTCTGCCAGACATTCAGATATGCGTGTTGCAGTAAGTTCACCAGATCTGAGCTGGTCGGCCGTCAGACTTTGGACATGAAGTGTGATTGGTGGATGGCAGCGTGGAGATGGGGTGGGTGGGCCTCAGTGTGTATGGATCAATGTAATAGAATGCCGCAATGACTACATCTTCATAATCCCTTCACTGTTTACTCCTGCATATTAAAGACTGTGATGACTAAGCTTCTGTTGAAGCCCTCAGGGTGTTTATGTTGCCCCCTGGTGGTGGGGCAACATGCTGCCCCATGCAGCTACAGCTGCTGGTCTCAGGACCAGTTCTCTGGTCTCTGGTCTCTCTCTGGTCTCTGGTCTCAGATCTCTCTCTGGTCTCTCTCTGGTCTCTAGTCTCTGGTTATGGAAATGATGTCTATAATATAGATGTCTATAATTTAGAGCTATTATATACATAATGTTAGATATACTACACTATAGATAGTGTATATTATATAGTGTGTGTCGATGTAATATGTCTATAATAGATAATGTATATTAGCTAGTAGGCTATTATTACGGGAGCCTATGTCATTCCACAGCTTTCGATCTGGCCATTACATTTCTATTTATCTTGACACAATGAGGACATAAGGAGTCCTTCTCCATCTCCTCTCCACAAGATGCATCATCCGTCCTGGTAAGAGGCGCGGGACTGAGTGTAGCGCGCTGCGTACAGTCCATCCTCACGCAGCTCATCCAGTCACGTGGACCGCCGCCTCGCTGCCCTGACGTCACGGCGGAGCGTGCCTCGTCCGGAGCGCGTGTGTGTGCTACTGATGAGAGTGATGCATGTGCAGCATGCTACTGCGCATGTTGCATGACAGGTACACACCAGCATCCATCTTGGGCTTCGCAAGCGAAAGGGAGCCGCGGGAAACCCAGACAGCCGCCGTAGTTACCCCCCATCGCGACCACCCCGGGTCAGAGAGACCACCTCGAGACCCCCGGGATGTGACTGCAGCCCCTCTGGACCACCGCCCGATGGATAGCCTCGCGCCGCGGCGGGTCAGGAGCGCTCTGTGAACCGTTCAGCTCCATCCGTTCACTCCGACACGAACCGAAGAACGAAACCCAACACGGTAAGCCCTGCTGCGTTATCATCACATCATGTGTTAAAACGGTGCGTCGACGTGAACCGGGTCGGGGATGACGCGTCTGGTTGTCGCCTCTCCCGCACGGTCACCTCCTCTGCTCCTCACCCCTCCTCCTGCGGCTCTCCTCCTCTTCTCCTCTTCTTCTCTTCCTCCTCTCCTCACCCCTCCTCCTCCTCACCCTTCCTCCTCTTCTCCTCCTCTCCTCATCCTCCGCTCCACCTCTCAGTAGGCCGCTTTCACTTCTCGCAGTCTCGTGTGAACTAAGCTACAGGTTGTGTGTGTGTGTGTGTGTGTGTGTGTGTGTGCGTGGATGGGAGGGGGGAGTGTTGGTGTGTGTGGTTGGGGGGGGGAGTGTTGGCTGTGTGTGTGTGTGTATGCTCTGTGTGTGTGTGTGTGTGTGTGTGTGTGTGTTGGGAATATCACTCATCAAGCTGTGATGTAAGCCTTCATGTTTGGAGAGCGATGCATCATGGCTCAGCAGGTCTGAGCAGGAGAAAGTGAGTGTGTAGCTTTATGTAGCATGGTAGTGCTTTGATAATACTGCAGTACTATCAGTAGTACTATAGTACTATCATAGAACTGTAGGACTATCACGTATTATAAGTTTACAAGATAATACTTTATTGAGTCCGGACATCTGAATAAACAGCAGAAAGTACAGTACTGGAGAAGATTAGAAAATACACAAAACAACTACCCGGAATATACAGAAAATATTCTGAAAATATACAGAAATTTACAGCAAATATACAGCAAATATACAAAATACTACTAGTATAGTCTAGCATAGTGTTTACTATATAATATAGTGTATCATAGTGTGTACTATGTGGTATAGCCGTAGCATTACAATTTGCATCATTAGTTATATAATTGTGGGTGTTCCTATTGGTGATATATAATGACCAATAGGAACACCAGGACATAGTAGAGTGAAAAATATTGTTTTAATGGTTCAGCACAGGAGAGAGAGAGAGAGAGAGAGAGAGTCCAGGTCTAGCCAGGAGATGAGTACTCACTGCATTGAGAGTCTCTTAGCCCGTGTGAAAGTCTGCTGTCTGGACTGAATCACGTTGGTTGTATTGTTGCTATCGGGAGTGATGGGTTGAAGGAGGCAGACCGGAGTGGGCGTGAGTGTGAAGTATGAACGAGTCCCAGAGCCATGATTCATTGGGTTAAGTGGAGTTTATAGTCCGACAGAGCATGAGGGGACTAGAGCTTCATGCTACTGGATTCTAGCATGTTGCTAGCTTCACTCTGATGTCCGAGGAGAGACGTAACATCACAGCCTACAGGTTATAACACAACATAACACCAGGTAGACATAACATCACAACCTACAGGTTATAACGCAACATAACACCAGGTAGACATAACATCACAACCTACAGGTTATAACGCAACATAACACCAGGTAGACATAACATCACAACCCACAGGTTATAACGCAACATAACACCAGGTAGACATAACATCACAACCTAGAGGTTATAACACAACATTACACCAGGTAGACATAACATCACAACCTACAGGTTATAACACAACATAACACCAGGTAGACATAACATCACAACCTACAACATCACATCACAACCTACAGATTGAACTACAACATAACATCTCAACCTACTTAATTCATCCACCATCTTAAAAGAGCAGCATGGTTACCGTGACAACAGATGATAGTTCTGCTCCAGTGACCCCCCAGGGTACACTGGTTTAGCATAGATCCGCTCCCCTGTTCACCATAGTGGCCAGCAGGACACTGGGAACGTCTCCCGTGTTCACCAGCATGACCAGTAACACACACTGGAAATGGGACAGTTCTTTACATTCTTACTCATTCTGTGGGCTGCTCAATTGGTGGTGGCTAGCGATAGCCACAAAGCATTCGCTAACACCTCCTGCTTGGTTAGCGGTAGCATCTTAGCCCGTCCTTCCCTTAGTGCTGGCTCACAATATCTTTTTAGCTATCCTCTAAACGCATTTCACTGAAAGTCCCGCCCTCTCTCTCCTCAAAACCCATCTAACCGACAGTCCCGCCCTTTCTCTCTCTTCTAAACCCATCTAACTGAAAGTCCCACCCTCTCTCCTCTAAACCATCTAACTGAAAGTCCCGCCCTCTCTCTCTCTTCTAAACCATCTTACTGAAAGTCCCGCCCTCTCTCTCTCCTCTCAAACCATGTAACTGAAAGTCCCGCCCTCTCTCTCTCCTCTAAACCCATCGAAGGTCCCGCCCTCGCTGTCCTCTCCTAGGTTCTAAGAGGAGATGGCAATGAGTCTCACTTTGTGTTCCCCCCCAGGTGAACTGATCTGGGACCAGCAGGATGGGCGTGGTCTGGCTGTCCGTCTGTCTGCTGCTTCTCCTGGTCTGTCTGGAGCCGGTCAGCTCCAGGGAGAAAGGAAACAAGAAGGGCAAGAAGAAGGGGAAGCAGGTGTTCTGCCCCTCGTAAGTCCCGCCTTCTTGCGGAGCATTACTACAGCACTGCTACTACATTACTGCAGTGAAACAACCAATCTAACAGAGTACTAGGACAGCAACTTCTGTAACACTACCAAAACAACAGAGTACTACTACATTACTGCAGTGAAACTAATCTAACAGAGTACTACGACAGAAACTTCTGCAATACTACCAAACAACAGAGTACTACTACATTACTGCTGTAAAACAGCAAATGCAACAGAGTATTACGAGAGAAGCTTCTGTAATACAACAGAGTACTACTACATTACTGCTGTAAAACAGCAAATGCAACAGAGTATTACGAGAGAAGCTTCTGTAAAACAACCAATACAACAGAGCACTACTACATTACTGCTGTAAAACAACAAACATAGTACTACAGACTTGTGCTACAAGGCTTGCATACCTAATTGTGATTGGTTAATTACCGTATTCTTCCGTCTGTTTTGTCTGAATAGCAGACCGCTGCTATGAAGTAAGAATCACTCATCGTACGATCATTTTTTTAATCAATCAAATCGTTTTTTGTTGTTATATTTTGAGTCCCACTGTTGATTTCCTTAGTGAGCAGCCGTGTTTTCAGCGTGGTGTTGGGATCGTCTGCCCCTGAGGTCCTTCTCAGCGGTGACCCTGACCTGATCCATGCCTCTCTAGAACCCTCCTCAGAGAGGGAGTACACTCAGCGAGGTGTTGGATCCTCCTGGTTTGGGAGGAGGGTTGAGAGAAGCTGATTGTCTACATTAGCGCGCCAGACTGAGTCTTAATGACTCACTTTAGTGGTTAGTGTCTGCAGAGAGCTCCTCAACCTCTTAGTGAGCGCTTACATCATCACATCGGACCCCTTCACCACCAGCCCTCTCCTCCGCCACGATCCTCCCCTTCTCAAAACAGATGATGTCGTCTTCCTGGGAAACCTTTTAGGCATTAGTGAGCGGTAGGAATGTTCCCTGTAGACACCGGATTATACTCTACCTAATCAAGATGTGGAAAACATCTGAAAGTAGCTGGGATCTCTTCTAAGACTCCTTATCCTAACACAGGCTGGGTGGTCCACCCCCACCCTGACCAGAACTACCAGAGAACAGTCCTACTGTCCTCAGATCAGAGTACAGTCCTACTGTCCTCAGACCAGTCCTACTGTCCTCAGATCAGAGTACAGTCCTACTGTCCTCAGACCAGTCCTACTGTCCTCAGATCAGAGTACAGTCCTACTGTCCTCAGATCAGAGTACAGTCCTACTGTCCTCAGACCAGTCCTACTGTCCTCAGACCAGTCCTAATGTCCTCAGATCAGAGTACAGTCCTACTGTCCTCAGACCAGTCCTACTGTCCTCAGATCAGAGTACAGTCCTACTGTCCTCAGACCAGTCCTACTGTCCTCAGATCAGAGTACAATCCTACTGTCCTCAGACCAGTCCTACTGTCCTCAGATCAGAGTACAGTCCTACTGTCCTCAGATCAGAGCACAGTCCTACTGTCCTCAGACCAGTCCTACTGTCCTCAGACCAGTCCTAATGTCCTCAGGCCAGAGTACAGTCCTACTTTCCACAGACCAGGCCTACCAGTACAGTCCTACTGCACTGGCATCTACAAGGAATGAAACCTAAAAATGAGAAACCAAATCTGGTAGACAAGCATCTCTCAGCTGAGAAAGAATGCACTCCCGTTATCCCCAGACCTTCTTTGGATGAAGCCTCCACAAAAAGACCACAAATATATTACAGATGAGCTCAAACGGGCTGAGCTGGGGCCGTTTGGATCCCGGCTCAGGGCTGGGTTGACGTTCGGAGGAATGTGCTGAGTGGATCAGCGCGAGGCCAGAGGAACGTGTGCACACTGACAACTGGTTCCACTTCACAGACAACTGTCACCGGAGGACCTGGCCCGCGTTCCCGCCAACTCCACCAGCAACATCTTGAACCGCTTACTGCTCACCTACGACCCCCGCATAAGACCCAACTTCAAAGGCAAGTCTCTCTCTCTCTCTCTCTCTCGTCTCTCTCTCTCTCTCTCTCTCTCTCTCGCTCTCTCTCTCTCTCTCGCTCTCTCTCTCTCTCTCTCTCTCTCTCTCTCTCTCTCTCGCTCTCTCTCTCGCTCTCTCTCTCTGCCTCTGTCTCTGTCTCTCTCTCTCTGCCTCTGTCTCTCTCTCTCTCTCTCTCTCTGCCTCTGTCTCTCTCTCTCTCTCTCTCTCTCTCTCTCTCGCTGTCTCTCTCGCTCTCTCTCTCTGCCTCTGTCTCTGTCTCTCTCTCTCTCGCTGCCTCTGTCTCTGTCTCTGTCTCTCTCTCTCTGCCTCTGTCTCTCTCTCTCTCTCTCGCTCTCTCTCTCTCTCTCTCTCTCTCTCTCTCTCTCTCTCTCTCTCTCTCTCTCTCTCTCTCTCACTGTTCCAACAGTTCTTCCCAGGAATGGTTCTTCTAGAAGGGATTGTACCCCGAGGTGTGTCGTGTGTCTGAGGACCAGACCCGGCCACGCCCCAGAACACTCTGAGCCCGCGGGGATCGCTGATCCTTCCACCAATAGGATCACCATCCCGGGGTGCTGAGAGCGTTCCGGACTAGAGGGGACCAGGCGGAACGTGGACCTGGCTCCAGGGTTCTGCTGGAGCCTGGGGGGGCCCAGGGGGTCGGAGGGGGTCAGGAGAATCCAGGGTTCTCTGTTCTTCAGCGCTGACAAGCAGCCAAACCACAGCCAGACCTCCTCCATCACTGCTCCGCACGCTGTGTGACCACAGCCTGGGAGCAGATCCTCTCCCAGCTCCTCACGGCCGAGCCCAGGAGGCAAACAGCTCCTTGATCACTCAGGACGCTGCTGGGATCTTGGTGGTTCGACCGCAAACACGATTTTTAATAAAATAATAAAACCCAAGCTTTAGGAAATATGTGAACTATGTCTGCTATGCACGCGCTGGTAGGTTTTGTAGGTTTGACGGGAAAGAACCAGAAACTATTTTTAAGAATTTCAAACCTTGTGTAGTTATATGTATATAACTGCTCTTTGTGTAGTTATGTGTTTATATATATATATATATATATATATATATATATAGTGCTGTAAAACGATGTTAGGACTCATGATTCTGTATTCCTGCAGGCATTCCTGTAGAGGACCGCGTCAACATCTTCATCAACAGCTTCGGATCCATCCAGGAGACGACGATGGTGAGAATAGCATGTTAGCATGTTAGCCCTGATCAATACAGGGGAGAACCATGGGTTTTTAGCATGTTGGCAGTTAGCGCTGATAAACAGCCAGCCAGACCAGTACCAGCCAGTCGAACTATTTACAAACAGTAGACCCAGTTACAGCCAGTAGATCCATCGTTTCATGTTGCATTTGATTACAGTTAACCGGTGACTGGTTGTCTGTGTCTAACGGTGTGTTGTTAATAAAGTTGACCCTGAACCTGGTGGTTTCCAGGACTACCGGGTTAACATCTTCCTGCGGCAGCGCTGGAACGACCCACGCCTCCGGCTGCCCCAGGACTTCAAGTCCGACTCGCTCACCGTGGACCCGGGAATGTTCAAGTGCCTGTGGAAGCCCGACCTCTTCTTTGCCAACGAGAAGAGCGCCAACTTCCACGACGTCACGCAGGACAACATCCTGCTGTTCATCTTCCGCAACGGAGACGTGCTCATCAGCATGAGGTCATTGTCAACCTGAGGAACCATGTTAGGAATCATGTTAGGATTCATTTTAGGATTCATGTTAGGGATCACGTTAGGAATCATGTTAGGAATCATGTTAGGGTTCATGTCAGGATTCACGTTCGGATTCATTTTAGGATTCATGTTAGGATTCAAGTTAGGGTTAATGTTAGGATTCATGTCTGGCTCATGATAGGATTCATGTTAGGTTTCATTTTAGGTTGCATCAACGATTCAATGTTATGATTCATGTTAGGGTTTATGTTCGGATCATGTTAGGATTCATGCTAGGATTCAATGTAGGATTAATGTTAGGGTTCATGTTAGGGTTTATATTAGGATTCATGTCAGGATTCACCAAGGATTCAATGTAGGATTCATGTTAGGATTCATGCTAGAACTCATTCTGCTGTACATTTAAATTAGTGTCCATAATGTGTGTGTGTGTGTGTGTCAGTATATGTGTATTTTTGTGAATCATGTGTACTAATGAGTGTGTGTGTGTGTGTGTGTGTGTGTGGGTGTGTGTGTGTGTGTGTGTGTGTGTGTGTGTGTCTCAGGTTGTCGGTCACTCTCTCCTGCCCACTGGACCTCACCCTGTTCCCCATGGACACCCAGAGGTGCAAGATGCAGCTGGAGAGCTGTGAGTTAAACCTGATCAATACTGATTAATACTGAGCAATACTGGTCTATAGTGCTTTTTGTGTTTGTGTGCGTGGATATTGATGTGTGTATACCTTACCATGTACAGTGGGGCAAAAAAGTATTTAGTCAGCCACCAATTGTGCAAGTTCTCCCACTTAAAAAGACGAGAGAGGCCTGTAATTTTCATCATAGGTATACCTCAGCTATGAGAGACAAAATGAAAAAAAAAATCCAGAAAATCACATTGTCTGATTTTTTAAGAATTTATTTGCAAATTATGGTGGAAAATAAGTATTTGGTCACCTACAAACCAGCAAGATTTCTGGCTGTCACAGACCTGTAACTTCTTCTTTAAGAGGCTCCTCTGTCCTCCACTTGTTACCTGTATTAATGGCACCTGTTTGAACTCCTTATCAGTATAAAAGACACCTGTCCATAACCTCAAACAGTCACACTCCAAACTCCACTATGGCCAAGACCAAAGAGCTGTCAAAGGACACCAGAAACACAATTGTAGACCTGCACCAGGCTGGGAAGTCTGAATCTGCAATAGGTAAGCAGCTTGGTGTGAAGAAATCAACTGTGGGAGCAATTATTAGGAAATGGAATACATACAAGACCACTGATAATCTCCCTCGTTCTGGGGCTCCACGCAAGGTCTCACCCTGTGGGGTCAAAATGATCACAAGAACGGTTAACAAAAATCCCAGAACCACACGGGGGGACCTAGTGAATGACCTCCAGAGAGCTGGGACCAAAGTAACAAAGGCTACCATCACTAACACACTACGCCGCCAGGGACTCAAATCCTGCAGTGCCAGACGTGTCCCCCTGCTAAAGCCAGTGCATGTCCGGGCCCGTTTGAAGTTTGCTAGAGAGCATTTGGATGATCCAGAACAGGATTGGGAGAATGTCATATGGTCAGATGAAACCAAAATAGAACTTTTTGGTAAAAACTCAACTCGTCGTGTTTGGAGGAGAAAGAATGCTGAGTTGCATCCAAAGAACACCATACCTACAGTGAAGCATGGGGGTGGAAACATCATGCTTTGGGGCTGTTTTTCTGCCAAGGGACCAGGACGTCTGATCCGTGTGACGGAAAGAATGAATGGGGCCATGTATCGTGAGATTTTGAGTGAAAACCTCCTTCCATCAGCAAGGGCACTGAAGATGAAACGTGGCTGGGTCTTTCAGCATGACAATGACCCCAAACACACCGCCCGGGCAACGAAGGAGTGGCTTCGTAAGAAGCATTTCAAGGTCTTGGAGTGGCCTAGCCAGTCTCCAGATCTCAACCCCATAGAAATCTTTGGAGGGAGTTGAAAGTCTGTGTTGCCCAGCGAAGGCCTAAAAACATCACTGCTCTAGAGGAGATCTGCATGGAGGAATGGGCCAAAATACCAGCAGCAGTGTGTGAAAACCTTGTAAAGACTTACAGAAAACGTTTGACCTCTGTCATTGCCAACAAAGGGCATGTAACAAAGTATTGAGATGACCTTTTGTTATTGACCAAATACTTATTTTCCACCATAATTTGCAAATAAATTCTTTAAAAATCAGACAATGTGATTTTCGAGATTTTTTTTTTTTCATTTTGTCTCTCATAGCTGAGGTATACCTATGATGAAAATTACAGGCCTCTCTCATCTTTTTAAGTGGGAGAACTTGCACAATTGGTGGCTGACTAAATACCTTTTTGCGCCACTGTATGTCTATGTGTTAAAGTGTGTATATCTTACCATGTGTGTCTATTTTTTAAAGTGTATACACGTGTTAAAGTGTGTCTGTGTGTTGATGTGTCTACCTCTCTCGATGTGTGTCTGTGTTAATGTGTGTATATCTCTCCATGTGTGTCTATGTGTTAATGTGTGTATATCTCTCCATGTGTGTCTATGTGTTAATGTGTCTACGTGTTGATGTGTGTACCTGTGTTTCAGGCCAGTGTGTGACCTCTGCAGGCCACCATACCTGTCTCAGGCCATGCTGATCCATAGTGCTGTTTGTGTCTGTACGTGAATATTATATTGTGTATATCTTGTGTGTCTATGTGTTAAAGTGTGTTTGTGTGTTAAAGTGTGTGTATCTTACCATGTGTGTCCATGTGTTTAAGTGTGTATCTATCTCCATGAATGTCTATGTGTGTGTGTATGTTTTAAAGTGTGTGTTGCTCTCCCTGCGTGTCTATGCGGTGTGTACATGTTGAATAGTGTGTACCTCTGTCCCTGTGTGTCTGTGAAGTGTGTATCTGATGTGTGTACCTCCCTCCCTGTGTGTCTTTGTGTTGACGTGTGTACCTCTCTCTATGCGTGTCTATGTGATTATGTGTGTACCTCTCCATGCGTGTGTGTGTGATAATGTGTGTCTCTCTGTGTGTACCTCTCCATGCGTGTGTGTGTGTGATAATGTGTGTATCTCTGTGTGTACCTCTCTCCATGTGTGTGTGTGTGTGATAATGTGTGTACCTCTCTCCATGCGTGTGTGTGTGATAATGTGTGTCTCTCTGTGTGTACCTCTCCATGTGTGTGTATGTGATAATGTGTGTACCTCTCTCCATGCGTGTGTGTGTGATAATGTGTGTCTCTCTGTGTGTACCTCTCTCCATGCGTGTGTGTGTGATAATGTGTGTCTCTGTGTGTACCTCTCTCCATGCGTGTGTGTGTGTGATAATGTGTGTCTCTCTGTGTGTACCTCTCTCCATGCGTGTGTGTGTGTGATAATGTGTATCTCTCTGTGTGTACCTCTCTCCATGCGTGTGTGTGATAATGTGTGTCTCTCTGTGTGTACCTCTCTCCATGCGTGTGTGTGTGTGATAATGTGTATCTCTCTGTGTGTACCTCTCTCCATGCGTGTGTGTGTGATAATGTGTGTCTCTGTGTGTACCTCTCTCCATGCGTGTGTGTGATAATGTGTGTCTCTCTGTGTGTACCTCTCTCCATGCGTGTGTGTGTGTGATAATGTGTGTCTCTCTGTGTGTACCTCTCTCCATGCGTGTGTGTGTGATAATGTGTGTCTCTCTGTGTGTACCTCTCTCCATGCGTGTGTGTGTGATAATGTGTGTCTCTCTGTGTGTACCTCTCTCCATGCGTGTGTGTGTGTGATAATGTGTGTCTCTCTGTGTGTACCTCTCTCCATGCGTGTGTGTGATAATGTGTGTCTCTCTGTGTGTACCTCTCTCCATGCGTGTGTGTGTGATAATGTGTGTCTCTCTGTGTGTACCTCTCTCCATGCGTGTGTGTGTGTGATAATGTGCGTCTCTCTGTGTGTACCTCTCTCCATGCGTGTGTGTGTGTGATAATGTGTGTCTCTCTGTGTGTACCTCTCTCCATGCGTGTGTGTGTGTGATAATGTGTGTCTCTCTGTGTGTACCTCTCTCCATGCGTGTGTGTGTGTGATAATGTGTGTCTCTCTGTGTGTACCTCTCTCCATGCGTGTGTGTGTGTGATAATGTGTGTCTCTCTGTGTGTACCTCTCTCCATGCGTGTGTGTGATAATGTGTATCTCTCTGTGTGTACCTCTCTCCATGCGTGTGTGTGTGATAATGTGTGTCTCTCTGTGTGTACCTCTCTCCATGCGTGTGTGTGTGATAATGTGTGTCTCTCTGTGTGTAGTCGGCTACACCACGGAGGACCTTCAGTTCGTGTGGCAGACCGGAGACCCCGTCCAGATGGACGCCATCGCACTGCCGCAGTTCGACATCAGGCAGGAGGACATTGACTACGGCAACTGCACCAAGTTCTACGCCGGGACAGGTACTAATATATATACTACATATACTAAAGATACTCGTATATCTACTATATACCACGGCAACTGCAGCGAGTTCTACGCCGGGACAGGTACTAATATATATACTACATGTACTAAAGATACTCATATATATACTATATACTACGGCAACTGCAGCGAGTTCTACGCCGGGACAGGTACTAATATATATACTACATATACTAAAGATACTCGTATATCTACTATATACCACGGCAACTGCACCAAGCTCTACGCCGGGACAGGTACTAATATATATACTACATATACTAAAGATACTCATATATATACTATATACTACGGCAACTGTACCGAGTTCTGCGCCGAGACAGGTACAAATATATACTATATATAATATCTATACTAATATATACTGATGTATATACTTTGTAATTCAAAGCCCTTCCTTGTGTGGTCGACTCGGCGATGAGCTCTCAGAGCTCCACCAGACCGGACCGTTTAGGGTATTGTTCGTCTCCTCTGGGTGCTGTGTATTACAGGGTGCTCTGTGTAACAGCGTGCTGTGTCCCCTCAGGGTGCTCTGTGTCCCCTCAGGGTGCTCTGTGTCCCCTCAGGGTGCTCTGTGTCTCCCCTGGGTGCTATATAACAGGGTGCCCTGTGTCTCCCCTGGGTGCTATATAACAGGGTGCTCTGTGTCTCCCCAGGGTGCTATATAACAGGGTGCTCTGTGTCTCCCCAGGGTGCTATATAACAGGGTGCTCTGTGTCTCCCCAGGGTGCTATATAACAGGGTGCTCTGTGTCTCCCCTGGGTGCTATATAACAGGGTGCTCTGTGTCTCCCCTGGGTGCTATATAACAGGGTGCTCTGTGTCTCCCCAGGGTGCTATATAACAGGGTGCTCTGTGTCTCCCCTGGGTGCTATATAACAGGGTGCTCTGTGTCTCCCCTGGGTGCTATGTAACAGGGTGCTCTGTGTCTCCCCTGGGTGCTATGTAACAGGGTGCTCTGTGTCTCCCCAGGCTACTACACGTGTGTGGAGGTGATCTTCACGCTGCGCCGCCAGGTGGGCTTCTACATGATGGGCGTGTACGCCCCCACCCTGCTGATCGTGGTCCTATCCTGGCTCTCCTTCTGGATCAACCCCGACGCCAGCGCCGCCCGCGTGCCCCTGGGTACCAACCCCACCTCTGACCTATGACCTATGAACCCGACCTCTGACCAAAACCGACCCTAACCCTGCCGTCTGACCTATGACCCCTACCAAACCGGCATGTTATCAAAGCAGCCGTCTATAAACAATGTGGAATACTTTTAGATCCATGTTAGGATAATAGTGATATTTTTCTACCAGCTTTGACGAGTCTATCTAAAAATAGTTCTCTCTCCCCTCCCCTCCCCCTCCTCTCCTCCCCCCCCTCCCCTCCCCCCCTCCCCCTCCTCTCCCCTTCCTCCCCTCTCCTCCCCCCTCCCCCTCCTCCCCCCTCCCCCTCCTCTCCCCTCCCCTCCCCCTCCTCTCCCCCTCCCCTCCCCCCCCTCTCCTCCCCCCCTCCCCCTCCTCTCCTCCCCCCTCCCCCTCCTCTCCCCTCTCCTCCCCCCTCCCCCTCCTCTCCCCTTCCTCCCCTCCCCTCCCCTCCCCCTCCTCTCCCCTTCCTCCCCTCCTCTCCCCCTCCTCTCCCCTCCTCTCCCCTCCTCCCCTTCCTCCTCCCCCCTCCCCCTGCAGGCATCCTGTCGGTGCTCTCCCTGTCCTCAGAGTGCACCTCCCTTGCCTCGGAGCTGCCCAAGGTGTCGTACGTGAAGGCCATCGACATCTGGCTGATCGCCTGCCTGCTGTTCGGCTTCGCCTCGCTGGTGGAGTACGCCGTGGTGCAGGTGATGCTGAACAGCCCCGCCCGCATCCTGGCCGAGAAGGCCAAGATGGCCGCCAAGGACAAGGCGGAGGGGAAGACCCCCCCCGCCGTGAAGAACACGCTGAACGGGACGGGGGGCACGCCGCTGCACGCCGGCACGCTGCACGTCAGTACACACACACACGCACATAGACACACACACACACGCACATAGACACACACACACACGCACATAGAGACACACACACACGCACATAGAGGCACACACACACGCACACACACACGCACATAGAGACACACACACACGCACATAGAGGCACACACACTCACACACGCACACACACACGCACAAAGAGACACACACACACGCACATAGAGGCACACACACACGCACATAGACACACACATGGAGACACACACACTCACACACACACAAGCACATGGAGACAAACACACACACACACACACACACACACATACACAAACACACAAAAATACACAAACGCACAGACGCACACAGACACACACGCACGCATAAAAACACACGTTACTTTACTTTAAGTTAAAGTCAAATGTCATTTCATAAGGTGTATGTGTGTGTGTGTCTCTCTTTGTCTGTGTGTGTGTATGTGTGTCTGTGTGTGTGTCTGTATGTGTGCTTCTGTGTCTCTGTGTGTATGTCTGTGTGTGTGTGTCTGTGTCTGTGTATGTGTGTGTCTGTGTGTGTGTTTGTGTGTGTGTGTCTGTGTCCGTGTATGTGTGTGTCTCTGTGTGTGTGTTTGGGTGTGTGTGTGTGTCTGTCTCTGTGTGTGTGTGTGTGTGTGTGTATGTGTGTGTGTGTGTGTGTCTCTGTGTGTCTGTGTCTCTTTATGTGTGTGTGTGTGTGTGTGTCTCTGTGTGTCTTGTGTCTGTGTCTCTCTGTATGTGTATGTGTGTGTGTATATGTCTCTCTGTGTGTGTGTGTATGTGTCTCTGTCTGTGTCTGTGTGTGTGTGTATGTGTGTGTATGTGTCTCTGTCTGTGTGTGTATGTGTGTGTGTGTGTGTGTGTGTGTCTCTGTGTGTGTGTGTGTGTGTGTGTGTGTCTCTGTGTGTGTGTGTGTGTGTGTGTGTCCCTGTGTGTGGTCCGTCCAGGTGGTGGAGAGTCGCTGTAAGAAGGTGTACACCTCTAAGTCGGACCTCCGCACCAACGACTTCAGCATCGTGGGCTCGCTGCCGCGCGACTTCGCCCTCTCCAACTTCGACTGCTACGGGAAGCCGGTGGAGCTGTTCCCCGGGACCAAGGGCCACGCCAAGGCCCACCGGAGACCCCCGCCGCCCAAGGCCGTCATCCCCTCGGCCGCCAAGAGGGTGGACCTCTACGCACGGGCCCTCTTCCCCTTCACCTTCCTCTTCTTCAACGTGGTCTACTGGTCCGTCTACCTGTAGTCCCCTACCTGTAGGCCTGTAGACCTCTAGACCCCCAGTGCCAGTCTACCAGTAGACCTGTAGACCCCTAGGCCATCTGTAGACCCCCAGTCTACCTGTAGACCTGTAGACTCCCAGTCTACCTGTAGACCTGTAGACCTGTAGACCCCCAGTCTACCTGTAGACCCCCAGTCCACCTGTAGATCCCCAGTCCACCTGTAGACCCCCAGTCCACCTGTAGACCCCCAGTCCACCTGTAGACCCCCAGTCCACCTGTAGGCCCCCAGTCCACCTGTAGACCCCCAGTCCACCTGTAGGCCCCCAGTCCACCTGTAGACCCCCAGTCCACCTGTAGACCCCTAGTATCAGTCTAACTGTAGACCACCAGCACCAGTCTACATGTAGACCACCAGTCTACCTGTAGAACCCCAGTCTACCTGTAGACCAGTAGAAGACTAATGTAATCTTCTTCCACTAGTTAACAAATAGTTAACCACTAGTTAACCGAAGAGAAGACCACTGCCACTCGTTTACCACTAGTTAACCAATCAGTAGACCACTAACACTAGTTAAGCACCAGTTAACCAACCAGTAGACCACTAACACCAGTTTACCACTAGTTAATCAATCAGTAGACAACTATCACTAGTTTACCACTAGTTAACCAATCAGTAGACCACTAACACTAGTTAAGCACCAGTTAACCAACCAGTAGACCACTAACACCAGTTTACCACCAGTTAACCTAACAATAGCCCACTAACACCAATTTAACTCCATTTGAACACGAGTTAACCACTAGTTAACCAATCAGTAGACCACTGCCACTAGGTAACCACTAGTTTAAGAATCAGTAGGCCACTAACACTAGTGAGCCACTAGTTAACCAAACAGTATACCACTAACACTAGTTAAGCACTAGTTTACAACTGGGGAACCAATCAGTAGACCAGAGCCACTAGTTAACCAACCAGTAGAGCACTAACACTAGTTGACCAATCTGTAGACCACTGCTACTCGTTAACCACTAGTTAACCAATCAGTAGACCACTGCCACTAGTAAACCACTAGTTAACAACTAGTTATCCAATCAGCGTACCACTAACACGAGTTAACAACAAGTTAACCACTCAGTAGACCACTAACACTAGTTAACCAATCAGTAGACCACTAACACTAGTTAACCAATCAGTAGACCACTAACACTAGTTAACCATTCAGAAGACCACTGTCACTTGTTAACCACTAGTTAACCAATAAGTTGACCACTGCCACTAGTTAACTACAAGTTAACTGACTTGTTTACCCACTTGTTGACCAAACACCATACTGCCCTTTTACTACCTGCCCCTCAGAATGACCTCATTATTCACCAGTTCATATTCCCCAGTATGACCTCATTATTCACCGGTTCATATTCCTCAGCATGACCTCATTATTTACTAGTTCATTTCCTGAGTATGACCTCATTATTCACTAGTTCATTCATGTTCCTCAGTATGACCTCATTATTCACCAGTTAATTCATGTTCCTCAGTATGACCTCATTATTCACTAGTTAATATCCTCAGAATGACCTCATCATTCACCGGTTCATATTCCTCAGCATGACCTCATTACTCACTAGTTCATATTCCTGAGGATTACCTCATTATTCACTAGTTCATTCATGCTCCTCAGTATAACATTATTCACCAGTTCATTCCTGTGTTTAATGCTGTAGATATTTTAGACCCCTTGATTAAGTAAATGTTTTGTATCAAACTTTATTAAATCACTTGAATCAATTTGAAACCTAAATGCTGGACTTTTATCAGATTGAAATATTAAATATCAGATTACATATTTAAAACATATCTAGATAAATTAGAGTCTATCAGGTAGCAGTTGTGTGTAAATATTGTGTCCTTGTGATGTCACCATGGAAACTTCCTACCATTGAGTTTGTAAACTTTATTTGTAATGACCTTGCATGTTGAAAGGTGCATGTATATGAATATGAAGCATATGAAATATAGACACCTACTTCCTGTCCGAAGGTCACGTGACACTACCAAAGCTCCACCATGTGACCTCCCCCCCTCGTGTGATTGGGCCGCTCTCGACGGCCATGTCTTGACTTTGTACAATTTACAAATAAAAGATGATTTAACAAAGCAAACACTGTCTAACCCCTACCTGCTACTTAATGACCAGTACTGTCTAACCTACCTAAACACACACATATATATATATATATATATATATGTGTGTGTGTGTGTATGTATTTATATATTTATATATATATATATATATATATATATATTCAGAGAGAGAAAAAGAGAGAGAGAGAGGGAGAGAGGGAGACATGCGTCCTGAGGGAGAAAGCTCCAGGTATCTATCTCTCCAGTGTTTGATGATGCTGTCCTGGGCAGCAGCTGTTTGGTTCGATCAGAGTGATGGATGTTTGGTCATGTGACTCGTCATCCTTCATCGGAGGAGCAAGCGAAAGTATCATTATCCCCAAAGTGAAGCACTGGGTCCTCGGGTGACCGTGACGAGGCCCAACAGCGCCCTCTGCAGGCCGTCCGGACAGGTGCCTTATTGAGCCACGGAATGGAAATTGAATCATATCCCCCGGGGAACGC
>NC_136943.1:3547002-3579502 GCF_949987615.1 Pollachius pollachius
TCTCCCCGACATCTCCGGTCCCCCGGTCTCCGGTCCTCCTGTGTCCGGACTCCGATCTCCGGGTCTCCCCAAATACTGCCGGTCCGCCCGACACCTCCGGTCCCCGGGTCCTCCTGTCTCTGGTCCCCCGGTCCTCCGGTCCCCCGGTCCCCCGGTCCTCCGGTTCCCCGGTCCTCCTCCCCAACGCCGGGGGAGACGCCGCTCCGAGCCGCTCTCCGAGGGACCGCCAGCGGGGGGTCGAGTCCAGCGAGCCGCTCGGCTGTTTCCGGCTCCTGTTAATATTCCGCTCGGCTGGGGGAGGAGGAGAGGAGGAGGGGAGGAGACCTCGGAGGAGGAGCGGAGAGACCTCAGCTCCCATTCCTCCACAGCCACCGGAGAGAGGACAACTCAGCCCTGAGCTCCTCGGATGAGACGCGCGGATCTCCAGGTTTATTAAGGACGTATGAGGAATTAGGAGGACGGAGACATCTGAGGACATGAGGAGGACCCACGAGGAGACGAGGAGGACCCACGAGGAGATGCCGAGGCTGATTAATCTCTCCGTTCTGTTTCTCTTGCTGGTGGGATCGGTGGTGGGGGGCTCGCCCAGTGTGCAGATCGGTACGTATTCACTTATTCACGAATAACGTATTCGCTTTTTGATTAGTTAGGGATTCACTAGTTGATTAGTTAGGGATCACTAGTTGATTGGTAAGCGATTCACTCAATAGTAGACTCACTTGTGAACGCGTTAAATCGTACCGTGTTCATTGCAAGTAACGAATTCACTAGTTGAATGTTCGGAGCCTGACGTTTTAATTGACTCTATAGTCGGTTCACTCTTCCTCTAATAACGTGTCCACAAGTTGACGAGTATAATTCATTCGTTTCTTAATTAGTTGGAGACTAACGCGTTCACTAATTGAGTAATGAGGTCCTCTTTAAGCAGACGGGATGTGATGTTCTGGGTCTCGTTGAGGTTCATGGTGTGGAGCAGAGGAAGACCTGATGTGATGGAAGTGTTACGTACTGATGTTATCTCCTGTGTGTGTGTTTGTGTGTGTCCGTGTGTGTGTGTGTGTGTGTGTGTGTGTGTGTGCCTGTGTGTGTGTGTGTGCATGTGTGTGTTTGTGTGTGTGTCCCTGTTTCATCTGTGTGTGTCCGTGTGTGTGTGTGTGTGTGTGTTTTTGTCTCCGTTTGTGTGTGTGTGTGTGTGTGTTTGTGTCTCCATCTGTGTTTGTGTTTATGTTGGTGTGTTTGTGTGTGTGTGTGTGTGTGTGTGTGCGTGTGTGACTCTGTCTGTGTGTGTGTGTGTGTGTGTGTGTGTGTGTGTATGCGTGTGTGTGTGTGACTCTGTGTGTGTGTGAGTGTGTTTGTGTGTGTGTGTGTGTGTGTGACTCTGTCTGTGTGTGTGTGTGTGTGTGTGTGTGTGTGTTTGTGTGTGTATGCGTGTGTGTGTGTGTGTGTGACTGTGTGTGTGTGTGTGTGTGTGTGTATGCGTGTGTGTGTGTGCGTGGGTGTGTGCGTGTGTGTGGGTGTGTGTGTGTGTGTGTGTGTGTGTGTGCGCGTGTGTGTGTGTTTCACTCTGTGTGTGTGTGTGTGTGTGTGTGTGTGTGTGTGTGTGTGTCTGTAGGGGGTCTGTTCCCCCGCGGGGCGGACCAGGAGTACTCGGCCTTCCGGGTGGGAATGGTTCAGTTCGGGACGTCGGAGTTCCGCCTCACTCCGCACATCGACAACCTGGAGGTCGCCAACAGCTTCGCCGTCACCAACTGCTGTAAGTGACCCCGCCCCCGTTCCTCCAGAACAACACTGGGGTCTCCGCTCCGTTCAGAGTCTCTACCCCCCCCCACCCGGTGCCCCCCTCGTGAGGGGGTGACGAGCGTCCGAATGAGACATGGCATCAGAATACACTCGTGTGAGTCTTGTGATGACTTGTTAGAATGCAGAGAAAACACCCATCGTGTGATTTGATACGACACGGGAAAGTTTGTTTCCACGGCAACAGTCGAGAGCATCTGAGCGCGTCTCGCCTCCCTCCTCCTCTCTCCTCTCCCCTCTCCTCTCTCCCCTCTCCTCTCTCCTCTCCTCTCCTCTTGTCTCCTCCTCTCTCCTCTCTCATCCTCTCTCCTCCTCTCTCCTCCTCTCTGCTCTCTCCGCCTCTCTCCTCTCCTGTTTCCTCCTCTCTCCTCTCTCCTCCTCTCGTCTCTCCTCTCCTCTCTCCTCTCCTCTCTCCTCTCCTCTCTCCTCCTCTCTCCTCCTCCTCGCTCCTGCAGCCTGGAGCATGCGGGAGTTAACCCTCTCCGTTGTACTGGGGCGGCGGGCTGTCGGCTGATGGAGCCGTGAGGGAGAGCCCTCCTCGCTGTTCTCTGAGCGTCACACAGGGAGTCGCCTCATCAGAGCAGTAATGGCTCACAGTACCACAACAACCCCGTCAGATGTCCCCATCAGGTGGAGCACATCATGTTCTCTGTTATATTCATGACGGAGGCTCCGGCGAACAAGGGGAGCTGCTTTGAAGAGAAAGCACACAATGCCCGCTGTGTTATTAATGACCAGGATGAATGACTGCTCGCTTTATTAGTCTGTTGCTAAGCAACCGTTCGTCTCAGGGCCCACGGCGTGAATCAACGTGGAGCGTCTCCATGGTGCTCCCGATCACGTACGAGAGAGGAGCCTCTCTCTGTCGTGATACGAGGGAGGAGCGTCTCTCTGTCGCGATACGAGAGAGGAGCCTCTCTCTGTCGCGATACAAGAGAGGAGCCTCTCTCTGTTGCGATACAAGGGAGGAGCCTCTCTCTGTCGCGATACAAGAGCGGAGACTCTCTCTGTCGCAATACAAGAGAGGAGCCTCTCTCTGTCGCGATACGAGGGAGGAGCCTCTCTCTGTCGCGATACAAGGGTGGAGCCTTTCTCTGTCATGATACGAGGGAGGAGCGTCTCTCTGTCGCGATACGAGAGAGGAACGTCTCTCTGTCGTGATACAAGAGAGGAGCCTCTCTCTGTCACGATACAAGAGAGGAGCCTCTCTCTCTCGCGATACAAAAGAGGATCCTCTCTCTGTCGATAAGAGGGAGGAGTGTCTCTCTGTCGCGATACGAGGGAGGAGCCTTTCTCTGTCGCGATACGAGGGAGGAGCCTCTCTCTGTCAATACGAGGGAGGAGCCTCTCTGTCGCGATATGAGGAAGGAATTTCTCTTTGTCACGATACGTCTTGGCTCTCTTCTTCTCTTCTGGAGATCTTCAGGTACACAACAGCTCTTTTCCAACGTCGCTCAGCGTGTCCATGTAAAGAGGATTCTGGTTCACATTTCTCCACCTCAACACCAGCACCCCGTCCACACAAAGTATCACAGGATTAAACACCAGCAAATAGTTGGGACTATTAATGGTTGTCAAAGTATTTGACCGATAAAAAAACAGGCCCATGGGCATCTAATCATTTAATTTGCCTTTAAACCAAGCAAACGTTTTGTCATCAATTAGATGTTGTAGTACCTTGTACTATGTTCTAGAAGTATGTCTGAGCATGTGGCCTGTAACCTGGAGAAGGATCTGGAAGCTGGAGAAGGTCAGAAGTGCTTTCTGCAGGGGATCCTACGGCATATTGTTCGTTCCTCCTCCTCCATCTCTGGGGGGCGTGAGATCATCTGGGAGATGGAGGGTCCGGCGCCCGTGTACCTCCCCCTAAGTACCCTTTCCATCTAAGTAATCCCCCACCCTAAGCACCCTCTCGGCGTAGGCACCCTCTCACCCGAAGGACTCTCTCGCCCTTAATATTCCGTCACCCTGAGTACTCCCCCACCCCGAGTGTTTGTTGGGTGGACGGTGTTTAGGGGTTCTGTTCAGACGTTTACTATAAACCAAACAATATCTACACCACCTTCCAGCATTCCATCAGCCATACCAGATGGTTCTAGAGTAGACCCCCTACCAGATGGTTCTAGAGCAGACCCCGTACCAGATGGTTCTAGAGCAGACCCACCTACCAGATGGTTCTAGAGTGGACCCCCTACCAGATGGTTCTAGAGTAGACCCCCTACCAGATGGACTAGTGTAGACCCCCTACCAGATGGACTAGTGTAGACCCCCTACCAGATGGTTCTAGAGTGGACCCCCTACCAGATGGTTCTAGAGTGGACCCCCTACCAGATGGATCTAGAGTAGACCCCCTACCAGATGGTTCTAGAGTAGACCCCTACCAGATGGTTCTAGCGTGGACCCCCTACCAGATGGACAAGAGTAGACCCCCTACCAGATGGTTCTAGAGTAGACCCCCTACCACATGGTTCTAGTGTAGACCCCCTACCAGATGGTTCTAGAGTAGACCCCCTACCAGATGGTTCTAGAGTAGTCCCCCCTTCAGATGGTTCTAGTGTAGACCCCCTACCAGATGATTCTAGAGTAGACCCCCTACCAGGTGGACTATAGTAGACCTACCAGATGGACTAGAGTACACCACCACCAGATGGTACCAGAGGAGTCTCACCTTCCCGATGGAACCAGAAGGTCGGACCAGGACCTCCAGATGGAACCTGAAGGTCGGACCAGGACCTCCAGATGGAACCTGAAGGTTGGACCAGGACCTCCAGGTGGAACCTGAAGGTCGGACCAGGACCTCCAGATGGAACCTGAAGGTCGGACCAGGACATCCAGATGGTACAAGATGGTGAGACCAGGACCTCCAGAGGGTGCGCGGTGTCCTGTGGAGTAGATTGCCCAGATATAAACAACAGGACATCTTGACAGAGCAGACCGCCTCGCCTCAACGGAGAAGGCAAAGCATGAAGGGGACGGGTAACATACCGGGTGTCAGGTGCCTACAGACAGGAGGACCAGGGTCCTGGTGTGTGTCAGGGCTCCACTCAGACGTACCGCTGTCAGTCTGGTGACCAGCAGGTTGACTCGGAGTCCTCAGAGCTTCATGGTGTTTAGCCGTGAGGATCGGTCTGGCCTCAAGGAGAAGCATCGATGGATGAGGAGACACGGGCGTCGTTCAGGACAGACGTCCTACTGAATGTCTGAGAGACTCTCTGTGCGCTTGCCGACTCTGGATGGAATTAAAGAAAACCCTCTTCTGAAAATAAAGTAAAGGCTCCCTTCAGACCTCTGTTCATCTCTAACGTCTCCGTTCAGTCTAATAAAACACATCGCTCCCCAGACCCAAACTCTTTCCGCTGGCGCTGATGTTTTATTGTAATTCATAAGACGGTGAGGCTCAGTCCCTGAAATCAAACGCAGATAGAACTACACACACACACAGAACACACACACACAACACACATTACACAACACCACTCACACATACCACACAGCCACACCACACACACAACACACAACACCACACACGCACACCACACACACACACACCACACACTCACACGCCACAAATACACACCACACTCATGTCCGAGATAATGTTTGACTTTGACTTCGGTTCGTCTGAGTCTCTGACTTCAGCGCGTGGCGACGGCAGTGCCTGGTAGCGGACGGACGTCTGTGTGTTCAGTATTTACCACCACGTGGGAGTTAATTATTTCCTTTAATTAGACGTCATTAGTTGTGTTGAATTAAAGATTAAGCAGCTTGATGACATCGGTCTTGCTGGTGGCAGCACATGTTCTGAGGACTCTTATTTTGAAGGCAGGAGGAAATATTCTGAGCTTGACAAAATAAAAGTACAATTAGGTAGTATCAAGATTTAGTAGGTCTCTGTGTTGAGGCTCAGTATTTAGCAGGATCTGCTGGTTGTGTCTCTGTTTCATGGCTCACTATTTAACAGGATGTGTAGGTTGGGTCTCTGTGTGGAGGCTCAGTCTTTAACCGGATGTGTAGGTTGGGTCTCTGTTGAGAGGCTCAGTATTTAGCAGGATGTGCAGATTGTTTGTCCATGTTGAGGCTCAGTATTTAGCAGGACGTGTAGGTTATGTCTCTGTTACAAGGCTCATTATTATCACCAGGATGTGCTGGTTGTGCCTCTGTTTCAAGGCTCAGTACTTAACAGGATGTGTAGGTTGGGTCTCTGTGTTGAGGCTCAGTATTTAGCAGGATGTGTGCATCTGTGTTCAGGTATCCAGCTGTTTTTTCATCTTTCTCATCCCATGATTGACGTCCTCACGCTTTAAACAATGTGCCACTCCGGTGTGACGCCCCTTGCGGTGCAGAGGTGTGGAGGGGGGGGAACACCTTTATCAGGAGGTTGTCGTGTTCAATTCATCAGACTCTGCCCTGCTGGGCACCCCCTTCCCTCTCCCCCTCTCCTCGGGCTGTGATGGCCCGCTGAATCACAGCGCTGTGGTTAGGAGATAACGGATGGCAGAGTGACGGCTGGGATCAGGTTGTACCTGGGGACCAGGGACTACTGAGGAGAGTCCACAACACAGACCAGGTTCTACTGCTTCAGGATCCATGTGGATCCAAGACGGAGACTCAGAGCAAAGGACCAGGTCTCAATCTGCTGTCACTATGTGAAGCTTTGATAAGAGAGGGTTTGTTACAGTGGGTGTGTTCCTATTGGAGGATAATATACTGGTCATAGAGTAGGCGTGTTCCTATAGGTTGATGATATACTGGTCACACAGTAGTTGTGTTATTATGATAAGAGAGGGTTTGGTTCTAGGGTAGACCCCCTACCAGATGGTGAGTGTGTTCTAGACGTTCTGGCTCTAGATGAGTGTGTTCTAGACGTTCTGGTTCTAAATGAGCGTCATCTAGACGTTCTAAGCGAGTGTGTTCTAGACGTTTTGGTTCTAAGTGAGTGTGTTCTAGACGTTCTAAGTGAGTGTGTTCTAGACGTTCTGGTTCTAAGTGAGCGTGTTTTAGACGTTCTAGGTGAGTGTGTTCTAGACGTTCTAAGTGAGCGTGTTTTAGACGTTCTAAGTGAGTGTGTTCTAGACGTTCTGGTTCTAAGTGAGCGTGTTTTAGACGTTCTAAGTGAGTGTGTTCTAGACGTTCTGGTTCTAAGTGAGCGTGTTTTAGACGTTCTAAGTGAGTGTGTTCTAGACGTTCTAAGTGAGTGTGTTCTGGATGTTCTGGGTGAGTGTCTCCTTGTGTGGACGTGTTCTGGCTGCTCAGACTGGATGAGGAGTGTCTGAGTGTCTGCGTGTCTGCGTGTCTGCGTGGGCTCCCTTCTCTCCAGAGCACCCTCCTGTATCCCTGGCCGGTTGTCATGGCAGCAGCAGCTGGGTGCTGTGGTGGATGTGAGGACCCAGCTCCATCAGGGTGCTCTGGTGTTTCCAGGGAAAGGTCAGCCGATCTACTGTACCTGGATTACAGCACAGGGGTGCGGTCAGGAATCCAGTGGTAGGTGCAGCTGGGACGAACTGAGAGACAGGCCAGGACATCATGGTACTGACTACATGCTGCTGGCAGAATTACAGACGTCTGTATGTCTATCTTACTACATACAGTATTACAGACGTCTGTATGTCTATCTTTCTACATTCAGTATTACAGACGTCTGTACGTCTATCTTACTGCATACAGTATAACAGACGTCTGTATGTCTATCTTACTACATACAGTATTACAGACGTCTGTACGTCTATCTTACTACATACAGTATTACAGACGTCTGTATGTCTATCTTACTACATACAGTATTACAGACGTCTGTACGTCTATCTTACTACATACAGTATAACAGACGTCTGTATGTCTATCTTACTACATACAGTATTACAGACGTCTGTATGTACATCTTACTACATGCTTACAGACAGTATTAAGGGTATTAAGGATGCATATCAGTCATGGACATAAGTCCTCTCTATTCCATCGGCACAGAGACTTTAGACTTTACCTGGGTGGGGCATATTAGGGTGGTGGTAGGGTACATTAGGGTCAAAGTGTACATTAGGGTGATGTTGTACATTAGGGTGGTGGGTGGGTACATTAGGGTGGTGGTGTTGTACATTACTACATACATTTTACATTAGGGCGGTGTTGTCCATTAGGATGGTGTTGTACATTAGTGTGTTGTTGGGGTATATTAGGGTGGTGTTGTTGTACATTAGGGTGTTGGTGGGGTATATTAGGGCGGTGTTGTTGTACAATAGGGTGGTGTTGTTGTACATTAGGGTGTTGGTGGGGTATATTAGGGCGGTGTTGTCCATTAGGATGGTGTTGTACATTAGGGTGTTGGTGGGGTATATTAGGGTGGTGTTGTTGTACATTAGGGTGGTGTTGTTGTACATTAGGGTGTTGGTGGGGTATATTAGGGCAGTGTTGTCCATTAGGATGGTGTTGTACATTAGGGTGTTGGTGGGGTATATTAGGGCGGTGTTGTTGTACATTAGGGTGGTGTTGTTGTACATTAGGGTGTTGGTGGGGTATATTAGGGCAGTGTTGTCCATTAGGATGGTGTTGTACATTAGGGTGTTGGTGGGGTATATTAGGGCGGTGTTGTTGTACATTAGGGTGGTGTTGTTGTACATTAGGGTGTTGGTGGGGTATATTAGGGCGGTGTTGTCCATGAGCATGGTGTTGTACATTAGGGTGTTGGTGGGGTATATTAGGGTGGTGTTGTTGTACATTAGGGTGGTGTTGTTGTACATTAGGGTGGGGGTACATTAGGAACACTTCAAGCGATGGATTAATTCAGCTGGAGGATGAATAGAGGGGGCACATGACCCACTTTAAAGATGCAAGCGTTCAGTTTCCATGGCAACCCCCCTCCTCCCTGGTCCTCCATCACTTTGCCTTCGCTGGAGAGAGGAGGCTACACATCCTTATTGACGGCCACTAAAGACTTCTTTTTATTTCATATTCAATAATAATACGACCAGATAATTAGCAGGAGATTTGTTCTAAATATATAGGCTGATATATAATATAGTATATAGCATTGTATATATATGTATATATATATACATGTTTCAAATGTACCAATGTAAGAGCAACACAGCACTTAGTGTGTGTGTGTGTGTGTGTGTGTGTGTGTGTGTGTGTGTGTGTGTGTGTGTGTGTGTGTGTGTGTGCGTATGTGTGTGTGTGTGTGTGTGTGTGTGTGTGTGTGTGTGCGTATGTGTGTGTCTGTGTGTGTGTGTGTGTGTGTGTCTTTGTGTGTGTGTGTGTGTGTGTGTATGTGTTTCCATGTTTGTGTGTGTGTGTGTATGTGTGTGTGTGTGTGTTTGCGCCTGTGTGGGCATGTTTGATCCTTTACAACACCGTGTCTTTGACATTGTGTGTCCTTGTACTGACCAGGTTTCCTTGTTAATTAGGAAACCAAACGTCCGTCCTGACATTAATGGAACAGCACCTCAGAGGCCCCCTCCTCCAACACCGCCTTCCCCCAGACCCCCTCCCAGACCCCCAGACCCCAAGACCCTCCTAGACCCTCCAAGACCCCCAGACCCTCCCAGACCCTCGGCTTCTGCCGTGGCCCCAGAAGGAGGCCCCAGAAGGAGGCCCCAGAAGGTGGCCCCAGAAGGAGGCTAGCTAAGTGGGACGGTGGTTATATTTAGCTCTGTGTTCCTCCGGTCACCTTGGAGCACCTAGGAGCTCGAGGAGGTTCAGCTGAAGGGTGGACCTCGCTCCTGGAGGAGAAGGAGGAGCACTCAGGCTCTGGGAGGAGAGGGTGGACCTCACTCCTGGAGGAGCAGGCTATAGCAGAGATTTGGGAGGAGAGGGTGTGTCCTTTTCTCCCGGCTCCACCAGTCATGTGAACCGCTGCTTCAGAGGAGGAGACAGGAGGGGCTCTCTGATGGCTGGGGTGGGAGTCAAGTCCTCATGGAGATCGTAGAGGGGATAGGTGATAAAAGATAGAAGGGATAGGTGATAGAAGATAGAGGGGACAGGTGATAGAAGATAGAGGTGATAGGTGATAGAAGATAGAGGTGATAGGTGATAAAAGATAGAGCGGATAGGTGATAGAAGATAGAGGGGACAGGTGATAGAAGATAGAGGTGATAGGTGATAGAAGATAGAGGGGGTGGTGATAGAAGATAGAGGTGATAGGTGATGGAAGATAGAGGTGATAGGTGATAGAAGATAGAGGTGATAGAATATAGAGGGGATAGGTGATAGAAGATAGAGAGGATAGGTGATAGAAGATAGAGTGGATAGGTGATAAAAGATAGAGGGGATAGGTGATAGAAGATAGAGGGGACAGGTGATAGAAGATAGAGGTGATAGGTGATAGAAGATAGAGGGGGTGGTGATAGAAGATAGAGGGGAAAGGTGATAGAACATAGAGATTATAGGTGATAGAAGATAGAGGTGATAGGTGATAGAAGATAGAGGTGATAGAACATAGAGGTGATAGGTGATAGAAGATAGAGGGGAAAGGTGATAGAACATAGAGGTGATAGAACATAGAGGTGATAGGTGATAGAAGATAGAGGTGATAGAACATAGAGGTGATAGGTGATAGAAGATAGAGGTGATAGAAGATAGAGCTGAAAGGTAATAACGGGGATAGATGGTGTATAGAGGAGATGGATGGGACAAGAGGTGGTGCTCTATAGATGGGGGCTGTAGTGGAGATGACATGTGGCAGGTGGAGCCGAACGGTTCTGCTGAGGAACAGAAAAGCATTGAAATGAATGTGACCTTTGACCTCCTTTGATTGATTATCTGTGTGACGCTATCTCTGGAGATAGCGCCTCCCCCCTGCTCCCTACACTCTCCTCTCTTTCTCTCCTCCTCTTCCACCCTCTCCTCCACTTCTTTTCTCCTCTCCCTCCTCCTCCTCCTCCTCTCCCTCCTCCTCCCACTCCTCCTCCTCCTTCTCCCTCCTCCCCCCTCCTTCTCCCTCCTCCTCCCCCCTCCTCCTCCCACTCCTCCTCCTCCTCTTCCTCCCTCTCCTCCTCCCCCCTCCTCCCTCGACCTAACACAACATTGAGGTGTTAATTTTCCGTCCTCTTAGTTGTCACGTTTCCGTGGCGATCAAATCATACCAGCTGCAGCATTATGGATCCCTCCTGATGACATCCCAGCTCCTAAATCACCGTGACAACCCTCGGACTGCTCATTAATATTCGTTGCGGTGGGTCTTGTCTTATCTCAGCGTGAGTTGTGGACGAGCAGAGATCAGCGCTCTGCTCATTATGGAGCGCTGCTCACGGGAACAGATCCTCACTGAGCTCAGTGTTCAGAACGCCAACACACCCACACTGGCACACGCAAACACACAAACACACACAGACTGACACACACACACAGGCACACACACACACACTGACACATACACACACACACTGACACACACACACTGACACACACGCACACAGGAACAGCGTTGTGTTGTTCTGACGCTGTTAGATATTGCTCATGAGGATCCCCGTTATCTCTGTTGTCTCTCAACATCTCTACTCTCTACTCTACCCTCCTCTACTCTACTCTACTCTACTCTCTACTCTACTCTCTACCCTCCTCTACTCTACTCTACTCTACTCTACTCTCTACTCTACTCTCTACCCTCCTCTACTCTACTCTCTACTCTACTCTTCTCTCTACTCTCTACCCTCCTCTACTCTACTCTCTACTCTACTCTACTCTACTCTCTACTCTACTCTACTCTACTCTGAACTCTCTACCCTCCTCTACTCTACTCTCTACTCTACTCTACTCTCTACTCTCTACTCTCTACTCTACTCTACTCTCTACTCTACCCTCCTCTACTCTACTCTACTCTCTACTCTACTCTCTACTCTACTCTCTACTTTACTCTACTCTCTACTCTACCCTCCTCTACTCTACTCTACTCTCTACTCTACCCTCCTCTACTCTACTCTACTCTCTACTCTACCCTCCTCTACTCTACTCTACTCTACTCTCTACTCTACTCTCTACTCTACTCTACTCTACTCTCTACTCTACTCTCTACTTTACTCTACTCTCTACTCTACCCTCCTCTACTCTACTCTCTACTCTACTCTCTACTCTACTCTACTCTACTCTCTACTCTACTCTCTACTCTACTCTACTCTCTACTCTACCCTCCTCTACTCTACTCTACTCTACTCTCTACTCTACTCTCTACTCTACTCTACTCTACTCTACTCTCCACTCTACTCTACTCTCTACTCTACTCTCTGCCTCTCTACTCTACTCTCTGCTCTCTGCCTCTCTACTCTACTCTCTACTCTACTCTACTCTCTACTCTACCCTCCTCTACTCAACTCTACTCTCTACTCTACTCTCTGCCTCTCTACTCTACTCTCTACTCTCTGCCTCTCTACTCTACTCTCTACTCTACTCTACTCTCTACTCTCTAGTAGTGATCGACCGATACATCGGCCGGCCGATATTCGCGTTTTTTTACGTGTATCGTATCGGCCGATCATTTTTTCAGTATTGGATAATTTCTTTCTTTTTTTTGGCGTGATTTTCATTTCATTAAATGTTCATTTTTTTAAATTGAGACATTGTAACATTTGTTATCATTGTGTCATTTTTATGATGTAAATTGAGGGAGACTTAGCCTGGAAATCCAGACCAACATCTAGAAAGCTGTAGGGTCTGGCAACGAGTAATGAAAATGGGCCAACTCGAGGGGCAGCACCAAGCATGCATTTGAAAATATCACCGGCTAACACACATTGGATAACACTGACCAATCAGAAGAATGCAAGGGGTGACGTATCCAGACCAGTGGAGCTAACCAATAGATAAGACTCTTGCCGTATCCGGTTGGTAAAACAGCAAAGCTTTTGGCCCGCCTATATTGATACATCGATGTGATTGATTAATGTTCTGGGTCAGGGGAGCCCCAGAATATACACGAGTATATTGCTCGTTCCCAGAGTGACTCGCTGAGCAAATTCAAATTGTGCTCTCGCGAGAACTCCAATTTCCAGGGTATTATCGGCTCCAAATATTGGCTCTAGAAAATCGGTATCGGCGTATCGGTTATTGGCTAAGGCTGATGAAAAAAAATCGGTATCCAAAAAAAATCCATATCGGTCGATCCCTACTCTCTAGTCTACTCTATACTCTAGTCTCCACTATACTCTCTACTCTACTCTCTACTCTCTACTCTTCTCTCTATCGGTCTAAAGGGTTGAGTTCTCGTGTTGCTCTTTGTTGAGCAGAGCTTGGTGTGATCTGACGGCTCCAGTCCTCTACTGACGCCCAGCCAATCAGAGCGCAGCCCCAGGCGCCTCCTGGGGCTGCGTGTTGGGTCTCAGACGGGGGTGGTGGGGGAGCATGAGCTGACTGTGATCTGAGCCGCGGAGGCCAGGAGAGCACCACATCAACGCAGCTCAGAGCTCCTCTGTCGCCGGGATTATTCAAAGCAGCTCCCAGCACTCCTCAGAGAACCGCGTGTCATTAGGACGTAAACACCTTCCAGCACATCGGCTGATTATACACACATTACCACATGATGGAGAACATCGTATCAGAACCAGCCCCACGTGGGAGGACAAGACCCAAGGCGTTGGGCTCTCTGAGCCCAGAACCACTCGTGTGTTTACCTCTTTGTCTTTCTGACAATCAGCCGTTCTATTTCTACCTTGATGGGTCGCTCTGTCTCTAGCTGTGTGGTTGTTGACGTGGCCCCGGTTGTACCAGCATGTTAGCATCACAGCGGTGTGTCCTGAGGAACCGGCCTCAGTGTCCAGAGTTTAGAGAGAGTCTGAAAGGAAGCCTTGTTCAGTCTGTCCTCATGGGTGTAGCGCCGGGACTCTAACTCATCGCCGCAAAGTCTGAGCAGAACGCTGAAGACGATTGAGGGTTAGGGGGCGAGGCACCGCAGGACACCTCTCTGTATCAAGGACACCTCTCTTATCAAGGACACCTCTCTGTACACCTCTCTGAATCAAGGAAAGCTCTCTGTATCAAGGATACCTCTCTGTATCAAGGACACCTCTCTGTACACCTCTGTGAATCAAGGACAGCTCTCTGTATCAAGGATACCTCTCTGTATCAAGGACATCTCTCTGTATCAAGGACACCTCTCTGTTCACCTCTCTGTATCAAGGACACCTCTCTGTACAGCTCTCTGTATCAAGGACACCTCTCTGTACAGCTCTCTGTATCAAGGACACCTCTCTGTACAACTCTCTGTATCAAGGACACCTCTCTGTACAGCTCTCTGTATCAAGGACAACTCTGCGGCACATACATGTTGATACATGTTGTCCTCTACATGTTGTTCTCTACATACATGTTGATACATGTTGTTCTGGTCATACATATTGTTCCTCTACATGTTGTTCTCAACATAAAATTTAGTGGAGCAACAGATCACGGATTAACCATGATCCGTACGGATCAACCCTCACGATTCGCGACGCAAGTGATCCACGGATCTGCTGACTATGCAAAAACAAAAACAAAAAAGTTGTCTGCTATAGTGGTTGACACCAAAATGTTGACAATTGGTCCTGTCTCGGGTATTTGGCTCATTTTGAATCGCCCCTGTTGAATCGCCTGCTACAGAATGGCTGGCTATGGGCATTCACAAACCTGTCCTTAAAACAACCCTAAAAGTTTGTTTTCAGAAATGTGCAACTCACCCAGTGGTGAGCGATGTTCGTTGATATTCCTAATCAAGTATCGTAGCGAAATATAGATTCTGTCGTGTTTTATTTGGTATTTTGTAAATCCCATTGAACCGGAAACGGACATGGGGCTGTTTATGTTTGGTTTTAGTCTTTTCGCTCGGTTCTCCGTCTAAACAGTAGGGCTAGAACCAAGGGAAGAGACTACAACCAGCCCCGCTTTCCATTTCTGGTCACCGAGCAATGAGTTTTCCAACAGAAAACCATGGATTTACAAAATGACAAATAAAACACGATAGAAACTGTATTTCGCTACGATACTAGATGAGGATGTCTGACATCCTCATCTTTTTGAAAAAGAATTTAGAGTTGGAAAACCAGGTCTGCTGTGGTTCCTTTGGACACAGGTTTATTATTTTATTTACTATCCATGTTAAAAAGAAGAAGGAGTAATGCCTCAAATCGCACTTTATTTTGTTTTAAAAAAAATTTCACAATTTTATTTATACTTTGGATGGACATCTTCAGTTAAGTTTTTATTTTATATGGACACAAGCTATTTCTATTTTATTTACTATCCATGTTTAAAAGAAGAAGGAATAATGGCTCAGTTTGCACTTTATATTGTTTTAAAATATTTAATTTATACATTGGATGGACATCTTGAGAAAAGTTTTTCATTTATGTCGACACAAGCTATGTTTTTAAATATTTACTATGCTTAAAGGGAGGATTATTACCTAATTTTTCACTATATTTGGTTTTTACACATTTGAAGATTTTATTTGTAGTCATTTTTGTCTTGTTATCTTTTTTGCTGTCGTTGATCCGAAAAGGATCCGACCCATAACCCAAAAACCGTGACATGATCCGAACCGCGAGTTTTGTTAGCCGTTGCACCCCTAATACATGGTGATACATGTTGTCCTCTACACACATGTTGATACATGTTGCCCTCTCCCTCCATGTTCCCCTGTCCAGTTGGTCTGTAGCAGCACATTCCGCGGTGCAGAGATGCTGACACCACTTAAGGGAGGGGGGCTTCAGCCGTCTAATGGATGGACCCTGGTGTCAGGAGGTCCATTGCAACGGGGTGTAGGAGAGGATGACATACACCGCGGGACACTCCCCCCTGGTCAATCACTCTGATTAACTCACCCCTGATCAATATGCATTTACAAGCAGCAGCGCATCTCCGGACCTCAGGCCAGCGCGGAGAACCGGCCTCCATAACCACATCACTTAGTCCGTCGATACGGTCTCTACCAAGACTTTCTCGTCTCTGTCTGAGCAGGACCGGGAGGGGTGAGGGTTTAGGGGCGAGTCCGTCGATACTGTCTTTACCAAGACCCTCTCCGTCTGAAACCCGTCCAGGTCCGGGAGGGGTGAGGGTTTAGGGGCGAGTCCGTCGACACTGTCTTTACCAAGACCCTCTCCGTCTGAACCCCGTCCAGGTCCGGGAGGGGTGAGGGTTAAGGGGCTGGTCCGCAGTCCTCTCGGTAGGAGACCAGCGCTCCCCGGGGAATGTTGGTGAGGACGTCCGGATAACCAACCGGGACCACAGCTCCTCTGATGGCCACAGACCACTTTAATAAAGTCTCCCATTCAAACACCGGGACCACGTTCCAGTGTGTTTATATATCTATCTATATATATATATATATATAGATAGATATTTAATATCACAGCTTCTGGGAAAGAGGCTGGTGTTAAAATGGAAAGGCAGAACCAATGAGAACACACAGTAATATATCATAATAATATATCAATAAATGTAAGTCATCAGGACCCGACTCAAAGGGGTTCTGTTTCCTCCTTCCGTGTCTGACTGGTTCTCTGTTCTCTGTAACATGTTCTCTGTCCTCCCGGTCTGACTGGTTCTCTGTTCACTGTAACAGGTTCTGTGTCCTCCCGGTCTGACTGGTTCTCTGTTCTCTGTGTTAGGTTCTCCTGGTCTGACCGGTTCTCTGTTCTCTGTGTTAGGTTCTCCTGGTCTGACCGGTTCTCTGTTCTCTGTGTTAGGTTCTCCTGGTCTGACCGGTTCTCTGTTCTCTGTGTTAGGTTCTCCTGATCTGACTGGTTCTCTGTTCTCTGTGTTACGTTCTCCTGGTCTGACTGGTTCTCTGTTCTCTGTGTTAGGTTCTCCTGGTCTGACCGGTTCTCTGTTCTCTGTAACAGGATCTCCTGGTCTGACTGGTTCTCTGTTCTCTGTGTTAGGTTCTCCTGATCTGACTGGTTCTCTGTTCTCTGTGTTACGTTCTCCTGGTCTGACTGGTTCTCTGTTCTCTGTGTTAGGTTCTCCTGGTCTGACTGGTTTTCTGTTCTCTGTGTTAGGTTCTCCTGATCTGAATGGTTCTCTGTTCTCTGTAACAGGTTCTCCTGGTCTGACTGGTTCTCTGTTCTCTGTACTAGGTTCTCCTGGTCTGACTGGTTCTCTGTTCTCTGTGTTAGGTTCTCCTGGTCTGACCGGTTCTCTGTTCTCTGTAACAGGTTCTCCTGGTCTGACGGGTTCTCTGTTCTCTGTAACAGGTTCTCCTGGTCTGACTGGTTCTCTGTCCTCTGTCCAGTCTGCTCCCAGTTCTCCCGGGGAGTGTACGCCATCTTCGGCTTCTACGATAAGAAGAGTGTGAACACCATCACGTCGTTCTGCGGGACGCTGCACGTGTCCTTCATCACGCCCAGCTTCCCTCTGGACGGCACCCAGCAGTTCATCCTGCAGATGAGACCCGACATCAAAGGCCCCCTGCTGAGCCTCATTGAGTACTACAAGTGGGACAAGTTTGCCTACCTCTACGACAGCGACCGAGGTAGGACTGTCTGCCTGTCTGTCTGTCTGTCTGTCTGTCTGCCTGCCTGCCTGCCTGCCTGCCTGCCTGTCTGTCTCTCTGCCTGTCTGCCTCTCTGTCTGTCTGTCTGTCTGTCTGTCTGTCTGTCTGTCTGTCTGTCTGTCTGCCTGTCTGCCTCTCTGTCTGTCAGCCTCTCTGTCTGTCTCCTGCCCAGTGTGATAGATACCGTGGTCATGCTGTAGGTGTTGAAGGTTGTGTTCATTCTTGTCTGAGACCCCAGTGGGTCTCGGGTAATGCGCTCCAGAAGTCACGACCTCGTGGACATGACGTAACGTTTACCTTCAACCTGAAACCAGTTTGTTCAGACGCAGATACACCGCACACATAAAGGGACTACAGAGGTTATCAGAAGTAACAGTATCAGAATGTTTTACATCTATTTGTTGTTATATTCAATCTGAATAAATAGCAAAAAGACAGACTGCACACTAGCTCAGATATTGCTACAATTACTGCAGTATTACTGTACTTTTACTATAGTATAACTGCCCCATTGAGTAATTAGATTAACAAAGCTGCTGACTGAACAGCTTTCAACCAACAGTAAATCACTAGTGAATGTATCATGCTCTCCCTCCCGTTATAAAGTGGAGTTTAAACGTATCAAACAACACATCACCAGGAGACACAACACCACCATAACCCTCGTCACTGTTGCCTAACCCTTTAAGTATATAGGTTGTGTAGTAGATTGAGAACTAAACATTATATATTTTTACAAGATTATACTACAGCATGCAGTTACAGTATATTCTATATGTTGGGTGTGAGATAGTACAGTAAACACAGTATATAGTACAGTATGTTGATCAGTAGAATACAGTTTACAATACACACAGTACACAGTTTAGTCGGTTTCTAGACGGTAACCAGGAAGTATACTAGCTTGTTTAGCTTCATGCTAACGCTACGCACATCTTAATGCTATCGCTACGCGCGGCCGAGGGTCTCCCTGTTGCCATGACCCCGTCCCGGAGCGTCATGTTAATTAGGTCAATGGCATCCCCTCGTTCCCATGGCAACCGTACTCCGATGGCCTGGTGCCCTGTGTAGAGATATGCATATACCTATAATGTATGTATATATATATATATATATATATATACATATATATTGTATGTATGTATGTATGTATGTATGTATGTATGTATGTATGTATGTGTGTATATTTACAGAATATGTATGTATATATATATGTATATGTATAGACACATAGACACATGGAGGGAGAGATTGAGAGAGAATTGAAGAGAGAGAGAGCGAGAGAGACGAGCGTGGAAGAGAGGTGAAGAGAGAGATGGGGGAGGCATGAGGAGTGATCGGGTAGTGACAGTGGGCGTGTGAAGAAGAGAGGACCGATGTCCTGATCAGCAGCAATCTAAAGGCCACCGTCTCCTGTCCGGTTTATAGTGACGAGGTTGTGATATATATACATATATATATATATATATATATATATATATATATATATATATACAGATATATATTAACAAGAGGAACCACGTAACCATGGTTGTTCAGTTGGATTGAGAACAGATCTTCTGTTTGCTGAAGGCACAGCGCTGGCTCACCTTGTGGGAGTCTGCTCCTCTCCTCCCGTTCTGCACTTACAAAGGTCCTGCCTCTAGTGGAGGTCCTGCCTCTAGTGGAGGTCCTGCCTCTAGTGGAGGTCCTGCCTCTAGTGGAGGTCCTGCCTCTAGTGAAGGTCCTGTCTCTAGTGGAGGTCCTGTCTCTAGTGGAGGTCCGCCCTCTAGTGGAGGTCCTGCCTCTAGTGAAAGTCCTGCTTCTAGTGAAGGTCCTGCCTCTAGTGGAGGTCCTGCCTCTAGTGGAGGTCCGCCCTCTAGTGGAGGTCCTGCCTCTAGTGAAGGTCCTGCCTCTAGTGGCGGTCCTGCCTCTAGTGGAGGTCCGCCCTCTAGTGGAGGTCCGCCCTCCAGTGAAGGTCCTGCCTCTAGTGGAGGTCCGCCCTCTAGTGGAGGTCCTGCCTCTAGTGGCGGTCCGCCCTCTAGTGGAGGTCCGCCCTCTAGTGGAGGTCCGCCCTCTAGTGGAGGTCCGCCCTCTTGTGGAGGTCCTGCCTCTAGTGGCGGTCCTGCCTCTAGTGGAGGTCCGCCCTCTAGTGGAGGTCCGCCCTCTTGTCCTTTACCTGGAGCTCCAGCCTCTAGAGCACCAGCTCCTGGTCCTTGCCTCCCGGAGGAGGAGCTGCTCCTGGTCCTGGCCCCCTCAGAGGAGGACCTGCTCCTGGCCCGGCCCCCCCTGGGAGCTGGTTGGCAGGCAGCAGGTCCCAAGACGCTCCCGGGTTGTGGGGCTCTGGAGGGGCGGCCCTGCATTATTCATGTCCCTGTGAATAGCTTAGCATCGTATTAGGAGGGCCCTCATGCCTCCGTTCTCATCCAATCACTCAGCCTTATGAGATGGAGGAGGCAATGGCATTGTGTGTGTTTAGACGGGGGGGGGGGGGGCAGGGGTCAAGGGCGGGGCATGCTTTCAGTTACCTGTGATGTCACTACACGGGTTGTCGTGTCTGGTTATACAGAGGCTGGACTGAAACACGTTTCCTATTCCACCAGACAGATTCCTCATGTAATCCTCATGTCATCCCCTGATGACCTGATGCTCTGATCAGCATATCATGCTATGAGAACATTAAATCAAATAACATGGTGATTACATCACTATGACATAAAGTATAGTACAGTCCTTACATCATGGCATTAGATTTGTACATCTAGACCTGTAGTTCTATAGTCCCTAACATCTACACTTGTAGTACTATAGACCTGTACAGCTAGACCTGTAGTTCTATAGACCCTAACATCTAGACCGGTAGTTCTATAGACCCTAACATCTAGACCTGTAGTTCTATAGACCTGTACATCTAGACCTGTAGTTCTATAGACCTGGACCTGTACATCTAGACCTGTAGTTCTATAGACCTTAACATCTAGACCTGTAGTTCTATAGACCCTAACATCTAGACCTGTAGTTCTATAGACCTTAACATCTAGACCTGTAGTTCTATAGACCCTAACACCTAGACTTGTAGTTCTATAGACCTTAACTTCTAGACCTGTAGTTCAATAGATCTTGACCTGTACATCTAGATCTGCAGTTCTATAGACATGTACATCTAGACCTGTAGTTCTATAGACCTGGACCTGTACATCTAGACCTGTAGTTCTATAGCTCTGGACCGGTACAACTAGACCTGTAGTTCTATAGACCTTCACCGGTAGGGTTTAAGTGTCCATGCGGCCCTGGACAAACCATAATAACCTAACGACACTAATTGCCACCCATAATTCATTCAGATAAAACGCCTCCATTTTCAGGCTGAACTGACTTCAGATCTGCCTCATCTAGCTGCCACGTGCTAAATGAACCATCGCTAACAGCTAATCAAAACCAGAGCAGCAGGCCCTAGCAAGGGCAGGAGCAAAGCATGAGGAGAGTTGGAGTTCACAATAGATATGGTGGTGTGATAAGTAGTAAATGTCCCTCCATGATGTTTGCTGGTTGCTGGGCGAGCACTGGTTTTCCCGGTCTCTAACTGGTTCTACTGGTCTTACTGGTCCCCAGGCCTCAGATACCCTGCCGTTGGTCCTGGTACTGGTTCTACTGGTTCTACTTGTCTAACTGGCCTTACTGGTCTTACTGGTCTGCAGGCCTCAGCACCCTGCAAGTGGTCCTGGACACGGCGGCCGAGAGGAAGTGGCAGGTGACGGCCATCAACGTGGGCAACCTGAAGGACGAGAGGAAGGACGAGGCATACCGCTCGCTGTTCCAGGACCTGGAGACCAAGAAGGAGCGCAGGGTCATCCTAGACTGTGAACAGGACAAGGTCAAGGACATCATGGAGCAGGTAGGAGACCCCTCCTGGAGCAGGTACCCCGTCCCTGCGAGGGAAACCATCTTTCAGAAGCCTTGTGTTTAAAGAGATCGAGGTCAGCTGTGCTGGGCGGCATGTGGCTCAGGAGGTAGAGCAGATTGGCCGGTGTCCGGAAGGGTGCTAGTTCGATCCCCGGCTCCTCCTAGCTGAGTGTCTAGGTGTCCCTGGGCGAGACGCCTCACCCTGAGTGCTCCCGACGAGCTGGCTGTCGCCTTGCTTGTCTGACTCCGCCGTCGGTGTGTGAATGTGTGCATGAATGGGTGAGTGTTTGGCAATATTGTAAAGCGCTTTGAGTGGCCACTGGTTAGAAAGTGAGGTGTAAATGCAGTCCGTTTACCATTTACTGACCGCTGTGCAGTCGACTCCTCGACGAAACCATCTCCCTGTGGATTCAGGAAGCAGTTATTAAGGGCACTGACTGCAAACATCTGGAATCAGACCCAGAACCTTTGGGCTTGGAGTAAGCACCTTCACCGCGAGCAGAATGTCCTTAACCTCCCGAGCTGTACATGAGGAGGCCTCCAGAAGCAGCCGGTTCATGTTCTGTGTAATATTCTGATGCACCCTGCCGTAGCGACGGAACAGAGAGAGCTTTGGCTCAGGGCTGAGCACAAGCGCAGAGCACAGAGAGGCTGATGTTACGCCGTTAAGCCCGTTGACGACTCTTTGAAGCCCCCTGAATACAGACAGCTCAAACACCATCCTACCTTTCAACCGTCTTAATCTGAGAAGCGGATTATCAAATAGGAATATTCCTGCTGCTTTGGTCGCTGCTCTAGAAAGATACCTCCTCAATAGAAAGACGTGCAGGATATCTGTACACCTGTAGTGAGAGGTATTCTATTCACTGTTCCCTTTGGAGCAACACTTATTCACTCTGGCACTGCGAAGGAGCTCCTGGGATGGGGAGCTAGCGTAGTGGTGAGACAGGATAGCCTCTACTGTAAATCTCAATTAGATAGACTCTACTGTTAGCCTCTAGCAGCTCTACCTGTTTGACTATCTGTTTGCCTCTATCAAATAGTCTTTACCAGTTAGACTCAATCAGCTAGTCTCTTTCAGTTAGCCCCTACCTGTTAGCCTCTTTCCGTTAGCCACTCTCAGTTAGCTTTATTCAGCATTTACATGTTAGCCTATATCAGTTTGCATTCATCTGTAAGCATCTATCATTAAGCTTCTGTCAGTGAACCTCAGTAGCTAGCCATTAGCCATTAGCCTCCATATGTTAGCCATTATCAGTTAGCCACTATATGTAAGCCCCTAATGTAGCTCTTTGATGTTAGCCTCTATCTGTTAGCCTCTATATGTAAGCCTCTATCATTTAGCCTCTATATGTTAGGCTCCTCCTGTTAGCCTCTATATGTTAGGCTCCTCCTGTTAGCCTCTATATGTTAGCCTCCTCCTGTTAGCCTCTATATGTTAGGCTCTACCTGTTAGCCTCTTTATGTTAGCCTCTAGATGTAAGCCTTCATCAGCTAGCCTCTGTTGGTTTTCTAAGGACGTGTGTAAAATGAATAATGTAGTCTGCTAACCCATTTTATGAGAAAAACATCCACAGTAAATTTGTTATTTTATATAAACGTTCCAGAGATCAATTATTGAAGTCTTTCTAAAAGGTTATTCCCTGTGTTTATGTTTTCCAGGTCGTCACCATTGGCAGACATGTCAAAGGCTACCATTACATCATCGCCAATCTGGTAGGTCGCTCTGTTATGAATAATAAAGTTACACTTTTGGATTATGGTGATGCTGATGATGATGGTGATGATGATGATGATGGTGATGATGATGATGATGGTGATAGATGATGGTGATGGTGATGAAGATGATGATGATGATGAGGAGGATGATGATGGTGATGATGATGGTGATGATGATGATGATGATGATGATGGTGATGATGCTGATGGTGGTGATGATGGTGATGATGGTGATGATGATGATGATGATGATGATGGTGTTAGTGATGAAGATGATGATGATGATGGTGATGGTGATGATGATGATGATGATGATGGTGTTAGTGATGAAGAAGATGATGATGATGATGATGATGATGATGATGATGATGATGGTGATGATGATGATGGTGATAGATGATCGATGACGGTGATGGTGATAGATGATGGTGATAGATGATGGTGATAGATGATGGTGATAGATGATGGATGACGGTGATGGTGATAGATGATGGTGATAGATGATGGTGATAGATGATGGATGACGGTGATGGTGATAGATGATGGTGATAGACGATGAGCCCCTCCCCCCAGGGCTTCATCGACGGGGACCTCTCTAAGATCCAGTACGGGGGGGCCAACGTGTCCGGCTTCCAGATCGTGGACTTCGACGAGCCACTGGTGGCAAAGTTCGACCAGCGGTGGGAGGCCCTGGAGGAGAAGGAGTACCCAGGGGCCGACAGCAAGATACGGGTTAGGACCCCTGATACACACCACACACACAATACACACAATAAACACAATATACACACCCTGGAGGAGAAGGAGTACCCAGGGGCCGACAGCAAGATACGGGTTAGGACCCCTGATACACAACACACACACAATACACACAATAAACACAATATACACACCACAATACACACCCTGGAGGAGAAGGAGTACCCAGGGGCCGACAGCAAGATACGGGTTAGGACCCCTGATACACAACACACACACAATACACACAATAAACACAATATACACACCACAATACACACCCTGGAGGAGAAGGAGTACCCAGGGGCCGACAGCAAGATACGGGGACCAATAGGACTAACACCCTCATGCCCTCAGGATGTTGGACAAATTGGAATCCATCTTGTGAATTCCTCTCATCCTCTCCATGAGCCAGTGGCAGCACACAACAGTTCATTTAGTGAGAGACTATTACACCCCGCATGTAAGAAGGAACGTTTCCGAAGGTCTTTTATTCCATCTGTCATAAGACTCTGTAACACATCGGTTATGAAATATTGTGCTACCAGAAATCACCCAAATAATAATGCAATACTTGAATTTAATAATGTGCACTTTCCACTGTACATTTGTGACAAAGTATTTATTCTGTAGCGAGGCACGTCTTGGCATCATTTTTATTGTGTAACTCATGGCCTGTGCATTTGATGCCCTTATGGCATGACATTGTAATCACTGTGTGATTTATTTATATTTATATTTATTGTATTTATTTTATTTTGTATTATCTTATGTATGTATGTATGTATTGTTGGATACTTTATACACTTTATTTTATTATTGCATATTTGAGATTCATGGGCTGTTGTAACAAGATCATTTCCTGTGTATGGATGAAATAAAGTTCTTATCTTATACACACACACACACACACACTAACACACTAACACACTACACACTAACAAACTACACACTAACACACTACACACTAACACACTACACACTAACACACTACACACTAACACACTACACACTAACACACTACACATTACACAAACTGCAGGAGAGCGTATAAGTCCCATGTCCTAGCTGACTGTTCTCTCCACCTCCACCTCCACCTCCTCCTCTCCCTCCCCCTCCTCCACCTCCACCTCCTCCTCCTCCTCCTCCCCCTCCACCTCCACCTCCTCCTCCTCCTCCTCCTCCACCTCCTCCCCCTCCCCCTCCTTCTCCTCCTCCTCCTCCTCCTCCTCCCCCTCATCCTCCTCTCCCTCCCCCTCCTCCTCCTCCTCCTCCTCCCCCTCCTCCCCCTCCCCCTCCTTCTCCTCCTCCCTCTCCTCCTCCTCCTCCTCCTCCCCCCCTCCCCCTCCTCCTCCTCCACCTCCGCCTCCTCCTCCTCCCCCTCCCCACCTCCTCCCCCTCCCCCTCCTCCTCCTCCTCCTCCTCTCCCTCCCCCTCCCCATCCCCCTCCTCCTCCTCTCCCTCTCCCTCCCCCTCTTCCCTCCCCCTCCTCCTCCTCCCCCTCCTCCTCCTCCTCTCCCTCCCCCTCCCCCCCCCCTCCTCCCCCTCCCCCTCCTCCTCCTCCTCCTCCTCCTCAGTACACCTCCGCCCTGACCTACGACGCGGTGCAGGTGATGACGGAGGCGTTCCGCTCGCTCCACAAGCAGCGCATCGACATCTCGCGCCGCGCCAACAACGGGGACTGCCTGGCCAACCCGGCCGTGCCCTGGGCCCACGGCGTGGAGATCGAGAGGGCCCTGAAACAGGTCCTCACGCACGCACACACACACACACACACACACACACACACACACACACAGAGGGCCCTGAAGCAGGTCGTCATGCACACACACACACACACACACACACACACACACACACACAGAGGGCCCTGAAGCAGGTCCTCACACACACGCACACACACAGACAGACAGACAGACAGACAGACAGACAGACAGAGGGCCCTCAAACAGGTCCTCACACAAACACACACAAACACAGGCACACACACACACACAGATGGCCCTAAAACAGGTCCACACACACACACAAACACACACACACACACACACATGCACACACACAGAGGGCCCTCAAACAGATCGTAATGCACACACACACACACACAACACACAAACACACACATACACACACACACACACAAACGGAGGGCCCTCAAACAGGTCTACACACACACGCACACACACAGAGGGCCCTCTAACAGGTCCTCACACACACACACACACACACACACGCACATACACACAATGACACACACAAACACACAAAGAGGGCCCTCAAACAGGTCCTCACTCTCTCACTGATACACACTCACTTACACACACACTCTGTACTCTACTTTATACTCTCGCTCTCTCTCCCTCTCTCTCTGTCTCTCTCTCTCTCTCTCTCTCTCTCTCTCTCTCTCTCTCTCTCTCTCTCTCTCTCTCTCTCTCTCTCTCTCTCTCTCTCTCTCTGGGTACTGTGTGTGTGTAGGTGCGTGTTGATGGGCTGACTGGTAATATCCAGTTTGACCAGCATGGGAAGCGCGTCAACTACTCGGTCAACATCATGGAGCTGAAGAACAACGGACCGGTCAAGGTAATTATAACCAACTAACCATAACTAGCCCTTACTAACCATATCTAACCCTACTAACCATAACTAACCCCTCCTATTGACTGTCTTGTTGTAGTTATTGACTGTCTTGTTGTTGTTATTGATGGTCTTGTTGTAGTTATTGACTGTCTTGTTGTTGTTATTGACGGTCTTGTTGCTGTTATTGACGGCCTTTTTGTTATTGACGGTTTTGTTGTTGTTATTGACCCACTCGTTGTTGTTACTGACGGTCTTGATATTGTTTTTGTCTCATTTAACAGATCGGCTACTGGAATGAAATGGACAAGATGGCCGTCACAAAGTCAGACGTCTTTGCAAACGAATCTACAGGAATGGAAAACAAGACAGTTATTGTTACCACCATCTTGGTGAGAATATCCTCCATTCTCTCTCTCACACACACACACACACACGCACGCACGTGCACACACACACACACACACACACACACACACACACACACACACACACACACACACACACACACACACACACACACAGACTTATACTCACTCTCTCCTTCTCCCTCTCTCTCTCACTCCTATGATTGCCTATCCCATAAGCTCCAGGCTTTGCATGTGATTATATCAATAATGTATAATATGATGTATATACAAGGCCGTGAGTGTAAGGTATCTCTTAGTATGCATGGCCCAGGGGGATTGAACCAATAACCAGGCCTAAGTGATCATCCAACAGTTTTACCAAAATGGCTTCATTAACTTCATAAATCAACTTTATTATGTTTGTAATGAAACATATTCAATTTAGTAATTGTACTAGTCTACTACTATGATTTTAGATGGTCGTATTCCTATCTTAAAATGGGTCCTTGAGGAGGGATGAGGTTAGCTTGTGAATTTGTGAGTCCTTTGTCTTCATGGGGTTATGAATGAGTGAGTATGTGTCTTCAGGAGGTTTTGACTGAGTGATTGTGAGTCTGCAGGAGGTTGAGTGAGTGTGTTATGACTAAATGGTGTGTGTCTCCATGAGGGTTGGGTTATGACTGAGTGAGTGTGCCGTGACTGACCGAGTGTGTGTCTGCAGGAAGCGCCCTATGTGATGCTGAAGAAGAACTCGGACTTGTTCGTGGACAACGAGCGCTACGAGGGTTACTGCGTGGACCTGGCCGCCGAGATCGCCAAGCACTGCGGCTTCAAGTACCAGCTGAAGGTGGTCGGCGACGGCAAATACGGCGCCCGCGATGCCGAGACCAAGATCTGGAACGGCATGGTCGGGGAGCTGGTCTACGGGGTAAGCCCTGATTCGACGCTTCCTTTAGGAGCCCGGGGTCATGATTGGATACTTGTGGTGTGTTTGTTTAGTTTTGGAGCGTTGTTGTCCGTTATTGATCCGTACGTTATTAAGTGATTGCCGTCTACCCGCAGTAGTGACTGCGCTGTAAACAGAGGAGGAGCAGCAGGAACGTACGCACTCAGTAGACATTTAGATGGTCTGTTACATTTACATTTACTTTTGAGGTCGGGATTTTGCTGAGGCTTTTATCCAAAGCGGCTTACAACCATTCATTCACAAATTCACACACCGACGGCGGAGTCGACCTTGCAGGGCGACAGCCGGCTCGTCAGGAGCGGTGAGGGGGAGGTGCCTCGCTCAGGGACACTCCGACACTCCGCTAGGAGGAGCCAGGGATCGAACTAGCAACCTTCCCGTTTCCATTCAACCCGCTCTACCTCCTGCTGTCGCCCTGTCTGCTCATGTTGGGACCCGAGTCTCCGGTCCAAGATCCCAGCTGGGCATCATGAAGTACCATCTGATGGTCCAATATGGTCTCAAAGTAACCAGGACTGACCTCTGTAAGCCTCTTGATAGCGAGGAGACTCTGACCACTGAACCTCTGTCTTGTGTTGGCAGAAAGCGGACATCGCCGTGGCCCCCCTGACCATCACCCTGGTGCGCGAGGAGGTGATCGACTTCTCCAAGCCCTTCATGTCGCTGGGCATCTCCATCATGATCAAGAAGCCCCAGAAGTCCAAACCCGGCGTGTTCTCCTTCCTGGACCCGCTGGCCTACGAGATCTGGATGTGCATCGTGTTCGCCTACATCGGGGTCAGTGTGGTGCTGTTCCTGGTCAGCCGCTTCAGCCCCTACGAGTGGCACACCGAGGAGTACGAAGACGGCCAGATCCAGACTAACGAGTCCACCAACGAGTTTGGCATCTTCAACAGCCTCTGGTTCTCGCTCGGCGCCTTCATGAGACAAGGCTGCGACATCTCCCCCAGGTACGGGCCTCAATACCGCCTTTAACCTCCCCCATAGCCTGGACCTCCTGGTGACCAGGCCTTAACTCCCCCATAACCTCCTGGTGACCAGGCCTTAACTCCCCCATAACCTCCTGGTGACCAGGCCTTAACTCCCCCATAACCTCCTGGTGACCAGGCCTTAACTCCCCCATAACCTCCTGGTGACCAGGCCTTAACTCCCCCATAACCTCCTGGTGACCAGGCCTTAACTCCCCCACAACCTCCTGGTGACCAGGCCTTAACTCCCCCACAACCTCCTGGTGACCAGGCCTTAACTCCCCCACAACCTCCTGGTGACCAGGCCTTAACTCCCCCATAACCTGGACCTTGTTTCCCTGGACCACCTTTGGTCTAACTCCACTGTGTCGGTTCCAGCCGTGTTGTCATGTGCGTTCCGTCTCCCCTCCCCCCAGGTCTCTGTCGGGCCGCATCGTGGGAGGCGTCTGGTGGTTCTTCACCCTCATCATCATCTCCTCCTACACGGCCAACCTGGCCGCCTTCCTCACGGTGGAGCGGATGGTGTCGCCCATCGAGAGCGCCGAGGACCTGGCCAAGCAGACGGAGATCGCCTACGGGACGCTGGACTCTGGTTCCACCAAGGAGTTCTTCAGGGTAGGGTTCCTCTTCACCTCCGGACGCTGACCCCAAGACCTCCACCACAAGACCTCCACCTAAACCTCCAGACCTAAACAGACCTACACCTACACCTCAAGGCCTACCAGACCTCCTCCTCCTCCATCTTCATACCAGACCTCCACCTCCAGACCTACAAAGACCTACTCCTCCAGACCAACCCCTCCAGACCTCTACATCCAGACCTCCACCTCCAGACCTCCTCCTCACCTTCACCTCCAAACCTCCACCTCCAGACTTACCAGACCTCCTCCTACACCTTCATACCAGACCTCCACCTCCAGACCTACAAAGACCTACTCCTCCAAGCCAACCCCTCCAGACCTCTACATCCAGACCTCCACCTCCAGACCTCCTCCTCACCTTCACCTCCAAACCTCCACCTCCAGACTTACCAGACCTCCTCCTACACCTTCATACCAGACCTCCACCTCCAGACCTACAAAGACCTACTCCTCCAAGCCAACCCCTCCAGACCTCTACATCCAGACCTCCACCTCCAGACCTCCACCTCCAGACTTACCAGACCTCCTCCTACACCTTCATACCAGACCTCCACCTCCAGACCTACAAAGACCTCCACCTCCAGACCTCCTCCTCACCTTCACCTCCAAACCTCCACGTCCAGACCTCTACATCCAGACCTCCACCTCACCTTCACCTCCAAACCTCCACGTCCAGACCTCTACATCCAGACCTCCACCTCCAGACCTCCTCCTCACCTTCACCTCCAAACCTCCACGTCCAGACCTCTACATCCAGACCTCCTCCTCCACCCTAAACCCCCATTCAGCCGCCCTGTGGTGCTCACCCCCTCCCTCTCCCCCCTGCAGCGCTCCAAGATCGCCCTGTTTGACAAGATGTGGACGTACATGCGCAGCGCCGAGCCCTCTGTGTTCGTGAAGACCACGGCCGAGGGCGTGGTCAGGGTCCGCAAGTCCAAGGGGAAGTACGCCTACCTGCTGGAGTCCACCATGAACGAGTACATCGAGCAGAGGAAGCCCTGCGACACCATGAAGGTCGGAGGCAACCTGGACTCCAAGGGCTACGGAATCGCTACGCCCAAAGGATCTTCATTAAGGTGGGTGGAGTAGTATAACAATGTGCCCCATATTGTTATAGTATCCCACCTACCCTGATGTGCCCTAGCTAAGGCCCTGAGCCACCTAGATAATGTGGTTTGTATAGAGCCAAGGTAACCAGCCTCACCAGAGTAGATTAAAGCCCTTGCAATTTATTGTAAGTCGATAAATTGCAAAAATATATTTTTTATTAATATTTTTAAATGTAATTTATGATGAAATATTCTAATGATAATTATCATCCTCAATTGGAATTAATCATTCTCTATATGTAAGAACATTTTGCCTTCCTGATTTGAACTGATCACTAGTCATTCTATTGCTATCCTAGGTCCCAGTGTATCTCCAGCCAACTATCCTCTGCATCGTGTGTCTAACCTGTTAACCTGATGAGTGACTGAGCAGACTGTGGTTTTGACTGCATCACCTGTATAGACCTGTTAGATAGCAATGTTCTGTTTAGAGTTTGCTTGCCAATGTGTTTTGTGAAACCCTTTCAGTACACGACTCTTGTTAAAGAATCGATGACATAGAATCTGCTTTGCAGACATGAATTTGACCTTTTCATACCAAAATATCTTCCTAGACTCACTGTGGCACTGCTTGGGTTTCTGTACCATGAGTTGAGATGCTAATTTGTTAAACATTGTCTATCTTAGAGAGGACTACGCTAAGTGCTAAGAGAGCTAACATTTAGGATGAATGGTGTGTGACGTGGCATGCTGTATCTACTGAGCTCTAACCACTGTTTCATGACTGCTGTTGTGCTATCTCTCTTGTAGTGAGGACAGTGTTATTAATGTGTTCCACCGCTGTAGATAGCCAGCCTCCAAGCCTCCTCCTGTAGATCGGCAGGGGAGCCCCTAGCTTAAACACAAACAGAGACATTGGCCGGATTGCTAAGTGACGCTGTCTTACAAGCTATGTTCTATTGTTTCAAGAAACGCCGTTAACCTCGCAGTGTTAAAACTGAACGAGCAGGGCCTGTTGGACAAATTGAAAAACAAATGGTGGTACGACAAAGGAGAATGCGGCAGCGGTGGTGGCGATTCCAAGGTCAGCCCCAGTGAGCGATGGTAACTCACTCCCAACTCCACAAGTAGGCAGCAGGCGGCCCCGATCCCCACCACCGCGCCCCCCTTCCCCCCGCCCGGCTCAGGGGGCCGCACCAAACCGCCACCCGGTTACCACGGCGACACATAGACCCCCCCCCCTCCTTCCCGCCCCATTGGCCCCTCCACGGCTGTCTCCATGCCAACCCCTGCCCCGCCCGCTGCCTACTTGCGGCGATACGTTGATGCACATTTGGCTCCGCAAAACCCGCGTTTGCCTAGGCCAAATGGAGCGTCGAGGTCCATCGCCATGACGACAGAAAGATGTGACAGTCAGACTCGAGATAGGATGAGAGAGATAGAGATCAAAGCAAAGCAAGTGTAAATGTAATAATAACATAAAATAACATTGATAATGTTATTTATGTTATGTTCCACTGAAGAACGCCTGTAAACCTTGCGGTATTGAAACTCAGTGAGCAAGGAGTCTTAGACAAGCTGAAAAACAAATGGTGGTACGATAAGGGGGAATGCGGAGCCAAGGACTCAGGAAGTAAGGTCAGTGGATGTGGCAAACACACCATTACAACCCAAGACTGTCATCCCAAAGCATGAGACACATGCCTGCGGAGCTACTAATGACCCAACATGTACCAGCTCACAGACCCTAATGCATGCCATGTCACCCATGAAATGTGCACCTTAATGATCTCCTTTTCAGTACCCTAACTCTAAAAGTATACTAAATCCAGGAGCTTCCTTCTTACAAAGAAGCTGCGGTGTCAAACTGGTGATTGGATGATTGGGGGCGCGTAGTTAAAGGCTCTGACTTCCTCTGAATACAGGATCAGTGATTGGCTGAATCCCGACCATCTCTAGAATACAGGATCAGTGATTTGCTGAATCCCGACCATCTCTAGAATACAGGATCAGTGATTGGCTGAATCCTCTAAAGGGCGTCCAACCATGTTGACCCTCATCTGTTGTCCTCATGTGTCGTACCTATTGTGTGTCTTGTTGTGTGAGTAGTGTGTGTCGTACCTTGTTTGTGTCTTTTTGTGTGTGCGTCGTAACTTGTTTGTGTCTTCTTGTGTGAGTAGTGTGCGTCGTACCTTGTTTGTGTCTTGTTGTGTGTCGTGCCTTGTGTGTGTTGTCATGTTTTGTGTATTGTTTGTTTGAGACGTTTTAAAACACAGATTGTACCGACACACAACACCGTGCAGTCCACACAGTCACCTCCAGGGAACTGGTTACACAAGATATATTTACAACAGATAGAAC
>NC_136943.1:3584502-3589502 GCF_949987615.1 Pollachius pollachius
TGAAGCGTGTGCGTGGAGCCTAGCGTAGCGTGGGGCACGGGAGGCGGCCCATTCACATGAAAGGACTCTTCTTGATGCCTGTAACACACACACGGAGACACACACACAGAGACACACACATACACACACACACACACACACGGAGACACACACATACACACACACACACACACACATACGGAGACACACACACACACAAACACACACACACATACGGAGACACACACACACATACGGAGACACACACACACACAGAGACACACACATACACATACAAAGAAACACACACACAGAGACACACACACACACGGAGACACACACACACACGGAGACACACACATACACACACAAACACACACACATACGGAGACACACACATACACACACAAACACACACACACACATACGGATGGAGACACATGCACACACGGAGACACACACACACAGACACACACAGACACACACAGCCAGTGTTCTGGCAGACTCACAATTTCAGGACAAAATAAAACCACAGGTTTCCACACAGAGAGGAGAGAGGAGGAGAGAGGAAGAGGAGGCGCAGAGGGGAGAGAGAGGATAGGAGGAGAAGGAGAAAGAAGTGAGGAGTATATGAGGAGGAGAAGCAGGAGGACATTTCCATGAGCAGGTGGGCGCCTCTGTGTTCTAAAAGAGTCATCCTCTGGCCGGTCGTCATGGAAACAGAGTCGGCTGTGTTCTCATGTGTGTGTGTATGCTAGTGTGCGTGTGTGTGTGTGTGTTTTATGTGTGTGTGTGTTTTATATGTGTGTGTGTGTGTGTGTTTTATGTGTGTGTGTGTGTGTGTGTTTTATATGTGTGTGTGTGTGTGTGTGTGTGAACATGTGGGAGGTATTTAAGGTCACACTAAGGTGGAGTAATTGTTTTTCGTTTGGTTGCTCTGAAGGGGGCGGCATGTTTCCATGGCAACAGACGAGGGCTGTCAAACGTCCACGTTTAAGGAGACAAACATGTGAGGTCCCAGAGCACTGACCAGCGCTCTGTAGTGTGTTGTATTATGGCATGGTCAGTGTGTGTGTGTGTGTGTGTGTGTGTGTGTGTGTGTGTGATTGTGTGTGTACGTGTCTGTGTTTGTGTGTGTGTGTGTTTTATGTGTGCGTGTGTGTGTGTGTGTGTGTGTGTGTGTGTGTGTGTGTGTGCGTGTGTGTGTGTGTGTGTGTGTGTGTGTGTGTGTGTGAGACATATGGTCTTCCTGGCTGAGCGGTCGGCCGCCAGGTCCAGCAGGAGGTTCTCTGCAGGAACTCCTCCTTCCTCCTATCTCCTCTCTTCTCCCTAATCCAACCCCTCCTCCTCCTGTTCCCTCCTCATTGTCACCGTCATCATCATTCACTCCTCCCCCTCCTCCTCCTCCACCTCCTCCTCCTCCCTCCTCCACCTCCTCCACCTCCTCCTCCTCCACCTCCTCCTCCTTCTCCTTCTCCACCTCCTCTCTGTGGACCCAGGCAGCCCGCCCCTAAAAGGAGGACCTGTCCGGCGCCCAGCTGTCCTCAGTGTGTTCCCTCCACCTCCTCCTTCACCTCATCCTCCTTCCTCCCCCCCTCCACCCCCTCCTCCCCCTCCTCCTCCTCCCCCCTCCTCCCCCCCTCCACCTCCTCCTCCCCCCTCCTCCTCCTCCTCCTCCTCCCCCACCTCCCCCCTCCTCCCTCCCCCCTCCCCCCTCCCCCCCCCCCTCCTCCTCCTCCTTCTCCTCCTCTCTCTGTGGACCTGGGCAGCCCGCCCCTATAAGGAGGTCCTGTCCCCCCTCGGTGTGTTCCTGGCCTCCTGATCCGTCCGGTTCCTGAGCAGCAGGCCTCTGTGGCGCCGCCTGCTGCCGTCTGAGAGAGAGAGGGTCACCATGTTCTCTCCGCTCAGCCCCTCTACTGTACAGAGCGGGCTGACAGTACATTAACAGTACAGAGTGGACTAACAGAACTGTAACAGTACAGAGTGTATTAACAGTACTGTAACAGTACAGAGTGGACTAACAGAACTGTAACAGTACAGAGTGTATTAACAGTACTGTAACAGTACAGAGTGGACTAACAGAACTGTAACAGTACAGAGTGTATTAACAGTACTGTAACAGTACAGAGTGGACTAACAGAACTGTAACAGTACAGAGTGTATTAACAGTACTGTAACAGTACAGAGTGGACTAACAGAACTGTAACAGTACAGAGTGTATTAACAGTATTGTAACAGTACAGAGTGGACTAACAGAACTGTAACCGTACAGAGTGTATTAACAGTACTGTAACAGTACAGAGTGGACTAACAGTCCAGAGTATATTAACACCACAGAGTGTATTAACAGAACTGTAACAGTACAGAGTGGACTAACAGTACATTAACAGTACAGAGTGTATTAACAGTACACAGTGTCATAACAGTACAGATTGTATTAACAGTACATTAACAGTACAGAGTGTATTAACAGTACAGAGTGTATTAACAGTACAGATTGTATTAACAGTACATTAACAGTACAGAGTGTATTAACAGTACAGAGTGTATTAACAGTACAGATTGTATTAACAGTACATTAACAGTACAGAGTGTATTAACAGTACAGATTGTATTAACAGTACATTAACAGTACAGAGTATATTAACAGTACCGAGTGTATTAACAGTACATTAACAGTACAGAGTGTATTAACAGTACACAGTGTCATAACAGTACAGATTGTATTAACAGTACATTAACAGTACAGAGTGTATTAACAGTACAGAGTGTATTAACAGTACAGATTGTATTAACAGTACATTAACAGTACAGAGTGTATTAACAGTACAGAGTGTATTGACAGTACAGATTGTATTAACCGTACATTAACAGTACAGAGTGTATTAACAGTACAGAGCGTATTAACAGTACAGAGTGTATTAACAGTACATTAACAGTACAGAGTTTACTAACAGTACAGAGTGTATTAACAGTACAGATTGTATTAACCGTACATTAACAGTACAGAGTGCATTAACAGTACAGAGTGTATTAACAGTACAGAGTGTATTAACAGTACAGAGTGTATTGACAGTACAGATTGTATTAACCGTACATTAACAGTACAGAGTGCATTAACAGTACAGAGTGTATTAACAGTACATTAACAGTACAGAGTGTATTAACAGTACAGAGTGTATTAACAGTACAGATTGTATTGACAGTACAGAGTGTATTAACAGTACAGAGTGTATTAACAGTACAGATTGTATTAACAGTACCGTGTGACTCACAGAGCCTCAGCCGTACAGGAAGTGATTCACAGAGCCTCAGGGAATGCTTGTCTCACCCTGCGGCTCGCTGAGAATCGCTGAGAATACAACCTCTGTTTCAATATGAGATAAAGTTTGGATTATATAAATATAGCGTTTTCCACTGACAATAAAATAAATGGCAGCCATCTTGTTTGTTTCCGCAGAAAGAAACGCGACAGTCAGGTGGATGGAATAAATACTTTCTCTGTGCGAACCGTCAACCTTCACTGCTTCACCACGAAGGCTGAATCTAAATCAGTCAAATCAGACTCATCCCTTTAATTAAATTGAGGGAAGTCATTTAAAATCAAACACAGAGCTGAAATCGACTCTCTCACTGTTTCCAAGGCGACCAGACAGTGCTAAACCTGTGTGGGGTTTTACTTATTAGCTCAACTGCCACGGCTCGAGCGTCAAGTGGTTTTGTTAATCGGTTAATTGGATACGTCTGGTGCGTATCACTTAAGAGGGGACCCGACAGCACGTTGGTGTCCACCACCGTTTAGCAGTGTAGCGTCTCCCGAACGCCGTGTTGTTGTGTTCATGAACCGTGAGGATGGCGTCACGACCTTTTCTCAAACACTTGGTTCCTTCTTTAGCCTGGAGTACTGTAGCTGCTGCTGACCAGCCATAACGCTACTCTCCAAAGCTCATTCAGAGTAGCTGTCGACACCCAAACGTCTCAAACAGGATACAACTTGATTCAACAGGCCGCACATGTCTGCTAGTATGAATGGATCTCTTGGGTGAAGGACAGCTCGTTAGGGGATTGGGAGGGATCTAGTTAATTCAGAAAAACAGAGCAGAATTTTCTTCATCGGATGAAAGCATTACACTTCTGTCCCCAGCAACCACCATAGCAACGACGGAAAACGTCGTATTCCAAAGAGATATTGGCGAGACACGTAAAATTTTTCATCATAGCTAACAAAACACTAAAAAATAAATAAACTAAACGTCATATAAAGAATCACTTAAATATTAAGACAAAATACACAATTCTCCCTTGAAAAGTTATCAAAACCCATTTTAATGTTGAATCCACTGTATATCAAACTATTATATTTTCTACTGAGAATATGTCCGCCATCGTGCTTGTTTTAGCAGACAGACAGACGTGAGTCTCGTGACGCAAACGCAGGCCGAGAGAACAAGAGGCCAAAATAACGGAGGCATCGCACAATTTTAGAGCGCTGATTGTGAAACTACTTTGTTTTCTGCTGTGGACCAACGTAGTTATTGTACATTTTGGTGTGAGACTAGACCGATAGATGGTTAGATAGATATAGATATCAATGTCCTGGCGGCTTGGAATGGGCTCCCTGCTGTGAGGTCGATCCACTGTGATTCTCATCAGACTCTGAGGCGGCTGAAGACGAGCTGATGACCACCGGATTGTGAGAGGGGGGTTCAGGGTTTCATGGTGATGATTGGTTGTATGATGACCGGTGTCGTCCTAAGACAGGGTTGTTTCTCCTGACTGGTGGCAGACGTGGCCTCGTTCCTTTAGCTGCATGAGAGCCAGCAGCCATCAGGGACTGGAGCTCCTGAGCTCAGGGTACACTGGACCAGCTAGCAGCCGCTAACATGTCTCTGTGTGTTAACACAGACATGCTAACCAGTTAACATCTCTTTTAATACAGACACTCTAACCAGCTATCATCTCTGTTCACACAGACGTGCTAACCAGCTAACATCTCTGTTCATACAGACATGCTAACCAGC
>NC_136943.1:3594502-3614502 GCF_949987615.1 Pollachius pollachius
TAGAACACAACTGAGAATAGTGCAGATTCTGCTATAGAACCGGCTCTCTGATAGAACACAACTGAGAATAGAGCAGGCTCTGCTATAGAACCGGCTCTCTGATAGAACACAACTGAGAATAGAGCAGGTTCTGCTATCGAACCGGCTCTCTGATAGAACACAACTGAGAATAGAGAAGGTTCTACTATCGAACCGGCTCTCTGATAGAACACAACTGAGAATAGAGCAGGTTCTACTGTACCAGTTCTTCCTCCCTGTGGAACCGGTTCTCCAGTAGAACGGGGGTCTCTGCAGAGCTCCGGTGTGTGCAGGAGTGTCATGGCCAGAACTTCGAACACAAAAGTCGAACAGGTTCTATACTAGAATGGGTTCTCAAACAGATAGAATAGATTATTTAGTAGAAGATGTTATATAATATAACCCAATATAATAAAATGTAACTTGTTCTATAGAACAACTTATATAACCTCTGGTGTAAGAGGTTATATAACAGAGTAGGCTCTAAAAGAACATAAAGATTAGAATAGGTAGTAGAGGTTACATAATTGAAGCGGTTTGCTAAAGGAGCACAACTCCGTTAATCCTAAACATTACTCTATATATCATGTTTATTATCAGCCATATAAAATATGTCTATAGCGTATATTACTAAATTGTGTGTCCAGACTTTGTCCATATTTGTGTGTATATTTGCATTGTTTAGTTCTCGGGCAGCGGGGAGGGGGCCTCGCGGCAGACCCAGGACTAGCTGGAGAGATTACGTCTCAACACTGGGAACGCCTCGGGAGCCCCGCCCCCGTCAGAGCTGCTCAATGTGGCCCCGGAAAGGGAAGTCTGGGGCCCCCTGCTGGAGCTGCTGCCCCCGCGACCCGACCCCGGATAAGCGGGAGAAGATTAGTGAGTGAATTCTCGGGCAACTTGTTACGTTTCATTGCGCACTTTATCTTCGTGGAAAAGCATCTAATTGTGTGTGAGGCGTTTTGTTTTGGGAGACACTTTCGGTGTGTGACCGCTAGAAGGCAGCAGATGACTGGGCTGCAGCCTCAGGGAGGGATGGGGAGAGAGAGAGAGAGAGAGAGAGAGAGAGAGAGAGAGAGAGAGAGAGAGAGAAGAGAGAGAGAGAGAGAGAGAGAGAGAGAGAAAGAGAGAGAGAGAGATTATGTATTTAACATTTTATACTTGACCTCTCTACTGTTCACCTGCTTTTGCAATGGAAATGATTGTTTCTCATGCCAAAACAACTTTTTGGAATTTAATTGAATTGAGATCACCCGGTGGGGGGGGATTATGTATTTAACGTTTTATACTTTGACCTCTTTATTGTTCACCTGCTTTTGCAATGGAAATGATTGTTTCTCATGCCAAAACACTTTTTTTCTATTTAATTGGATTGAGATCACCCGGTGGGGGGGGGGGGGTTAGTAGTTGGCCTGCTCTCTTTGGTCGTCTGCATCATTGTTCCCAGACCTCGAGTCTTAATGGTCGGAGGATATTTGTAATATCTGAGACATTATTGGAAACGTTCAGCTATAACTTCAAACGTCTCTTTTTAAGAAGCAGTGTGTGTGTGTGTGTGTGTGTGTGTGTGTGTGTGTGTGTGTGTGTGTGCATGTGCGTGCGTGCGTTTGTGTGTGTGGGGGGGTTGTGCGTGTGCGTGCGTGCGAGCGATCTGCAGGTGCAACGACACCTGTTTAATTGGCGTCACGTGACCGCGGAGTCGAGTGATCAGAATCCGCGTGGCTTCCGGTTTAGACACACTAATCGGGAATAATAAAGCGAAGCGTCCGTCAAATGAACTAGTGATCTTTATTCACTCTGCAGCTCTGTTCAAACTGGAGGTCGGGAGGTAAGATCACTCATTCATCTGAAGGCGCTCTCTACCTTTCTCTACCTGTTAGTGATGGGCAGATGAAGCTTCATTAGGCTTTGAAGCTTTCCAGCCAAGTGGTTCGCGAAAAGGTTCATTTCTCGAGGCTTCATGTGCACACAAACCCCCCTGCTGGTCACAAGCTACAGGAGTATGCTACAGCATGCTATGAATGAGAATTACATTCACCTTCATACATATTGCATTTATGGTTCATGTTTTGATCAAAATAAATAAAAAGTATATTTGCATGTGTATTCATGTGTAACATGGAAATAAGTGGAATACTGTAAAGTGTTTCAATATGTAATTTTCCTCAATGTCTGATAAGACATGAACAAATACGACATTGACAGGACAATTGTTTGTCTTAAGTTGTCTTAAAGTGCTACTGTGTTTTAACAAGGAAGACCGTGCTTATCATATCATCATGAAGATGATATGAAGATGATTGTGCTTGTGAACGTCGCAGAGGGTGGTATATGGGCTTATGCAACTGATATGGATTTTTTATTGGTTTGTATTAGGGCTGGGCAAAGATTAAATGTTTTAATCGTAGTATTAGTGATTTAACTCGCAATTAATCACACTTTTAAAATTAGATTTTAAATCCACTTACTGCGATTGTAATCAGGCAGTCACTTACTGCAAGACGTGTAATTGACTGTAAAGTAAGTGGAACTAAAAACAAATGATTTCTGATATGAATGTCGACATTCTGTGGGCAAAATCTTTCAAAATCAAAGTATAAAATAAAATTTAAAAATGTATTGCGTTAAGGCGTAATTGACGCGTTAACTTGCCCAGCCCTAGTTTTTATTTAAGAACAATATTTGTTGAACTGTGCTTGGAATTAGCCGATACCTCTTCTTGGAAATTACTTCTCCAGCTTTGGAGAACACTCTCTCACAGGGAACAGATGAGGCTCGGGTGCACAAATACCAAATTGCAAGCTTATAGAGGTTGGGGTAAATGCACTTCTTGCGGTCATCGGTCCTGACAGATACCGCTGAACTTCCACTGTGGCATCAGCCGTCACAATGTGCGTCATTCTGGATGCCATCACTGCGGCATCTAGATGACTCCACAGCTTGTTTCCTGAGAAGCATAAACAGATAATGTAAGTGAGGTTTATAATGAATCTAAATTGACTTAACTTAAGGAGAAAAAACATATTGCCAGATCTTTCAACTACATTATGTGATGAAGTTGATGTTGAAGCTGCTGGAGATGATTGGGGATTTTGGTTTGTTTCCCTTATGCCATTGGCACACTCAGATGTGAGTCGTCTCACTGCGTCATCAGCCTTGGTTTGACTGAAGAAACCTATTGCCTTGAATCTTGGGTCAAGTAAAGTAGGAAGTGACATAATGCTAGAGCTCTGTAAGGTATGTAGCTTTCCCCTGAGAAGCTTCATGAGGTGCTCTTCCAGCTCTCTAGCCAGTGGATTAGTGCTCCTCATTGCTCCCTCCTGGAGCGTCTTCTCAATCATTTTGAGCAGTGGAATGACCTTTGAGCCGGACACTCTTTTCTCCTCTGAAAGCTCCACAGTGGCTTTGTGGAATGGAGACAAGATGGACAGGCACCCGGTGACGTTGGTGTATTCCTCGGAAGTCAATACAGGGATGTCACTGACCAAGCCACCCAAAGCTGCCCCATCAGCTCTCTTTGGTCTACCAGTCTCTGGAGCATTTGGTAGGTGCTGTTCCATCTGGTTTCCACCTCCTGGATCAGCTTTAGTTTAGGCTTCCCCATCTGCTCCTGAATCAGTGCAAGCTTCTCCTTTTTTTAAAAAAAAAAAAAAATTATAGTTATTTTGAAAAATGGAGCAATAATAAACAAATAATGCATTAACGGATATAAAAATAATGTCTGTGAACCAACTTTGGCAGTTGTGCTGCTCCGGAAATATCCCCCCAGCCTCCTTGCCTTTGTGCGAATAGCGGACAGCACAGGGGTCGAATCAAGGGACTCCTTCACGAGGTTTAAAGTGTGAGCCACACAGATGGCATGGCGCAGCCTCAGTGCCTTGCCACAAGCAATCATGTTGGCTGCACCATCAGTGACAATACAAGTTACATTCGATATTATCCCCCATTACTCCATGAGTAAGGTTTTCACATTTGCCAAATTCACAGCAGTGTGTTTCTCTGGGAAATACACTACTCCTAGTAGAGTTGACCTAAGACACCTGTTGTCATCAATGTAATGGCGTGTTAATGCCAGGTAGGCATCCATGTTGATGGATGTCCGCATGTCGGAGGTCAAACTTACTGCAGTTACATTCCGTAATTGAAGTTTGGCCTTCTGCTTTTCTTCCTCATACTTCGCCCGGACCATAGCCTTCACAGCCTAATGGAAAAGAAGAAAATAGTGGTTTGTTTTTTATATGTAAAACTACCTTCATACTTTTTTATCAAACACACCTTCCTTGATGGGATGACATAGGTTGGATCCAATTTTGGACTCAAACACAAACACCCTAAATCCCTGATCCCCCACAATGCTGAAAGGATGTGTGTCTCCAACAATCATAGAGATCAAGGCCTCATCCAACTCCTTCTTCCTGGTCACTGGAAGAAAACAGAAGCTTGTGAATACGGTATAAGTTCTGTCGATTTCATTATCGTGGTTGATAAACAAATACCAATGGAAGAGTATGTTACTATAGTAGGATGTATATATTTGTTCATTGGACTCACCTTGGCTGGGTTCACCTCCAGTGACCTGAGTATTTCCATGTAAGGCACAAAAAGGCCTCAGCATAGAGGAGGTGTTGTTGTTGTATCCCAACTCCTTGGCACATAACAAACACTTGACCTTAGAATAAAATCAATGTATGAAAAATATGGTGAAAAATGATAGCTAGTATATTGATGACACAAATAAAACGTGTAGACTAATCCAAATTAAATTCTACCTTGTTGAGAATAAAATAGGCTATCATAAACAAACCATATGAATAAATACTTACCCTATTAGGAGAAATTAGATCAGAGTGTTCCCATACTGGGGAATGTTTTCACTTACTTGCAGGCTCCACGAAAACAATTGCAAAACTGACTTCAAATTGCGCCGAAGAGGCAGGGGACACATTGACGCTCTTATGTGTTCGTGAATCGTGCCCACTTTTCGAACCACCTCCTGAACCAACGAGGCTTCACATGTCATCAATGATGTCACCACCCCCAAATGATACATGCCTCGATACGCGCTCCTCTAAACACTTCCTGGATTACTCGACACACGCTCCAAAGAATCGGCGCCCCACGTCCCATCACTACTGTCTGTCTGTCTGTCTGTCTGTCTGTCTGTCTGTCTGTCTGTCTGTCTGTCTGTCTGTGTCTCTGACTCTCTTTGTTTGTATCATTTGGTTTTGCCTGATGTGGTGGTTGTGTGTTGGACAGAGTCCCAGGACCATTCTGCCTAGAGGACTCCTCTCTGGGTGTAACTCCGTGGGCGAGGGTCTTGTTGTGGAATGTGTTGCTGTCTCTTTCCTTGACAGCAACATCCTTTTAAAGTTTTGCCTCTTCTGAATCTGGATATCGTCCTAATTCTGCTCTGCATGCATTATTTGGTGTTTTCTTTGGACTCCTGGGATTGATTTGCAGAACTCTGCATGTTGAGTTTTAATTTGATGTTTGTCCCATTTAAATAAGTCCTGGTTAGTGAGTGTGCCCAGACCTCCCCGCCTCCAGCCAGTGGGTTCTATCAGAGAGTCTCATCCAGCTCTGAGCTGGGAGGTCATGTTACATGTTTCTTGTTCTGGTATGAAAGCCCCTCGTAGCCTCTTCCCTCAGGTCCCTCACAGCGTTGAGGTCTCCTGTGGTCTTCATGTTTATGCTGAGGTAGGCATGGTTTTTTGTTTACAGTGTTGAGGTGGAACGTCGTGGAGGCTGGGTTCTAAATCATTATTCTAGTTTTACTAAGGGTCACTGTCAGGGCCCTGGTCTGAGAGGAACCGAGGATCTAGGAGCTACTATAGGCCTTCTGTGGTTGGGGACAGCAGCACCAGGTTCTCTCTCTCTCTCGTCATATGGTCATAATGTACAAGCAGGACATTTTGTGTCTCCCCACAGCGGAACAGAGCAGGCTCACGGTCCATTAGACTCATTAGACTCTATCTCTCTTAATCCATCCCTCTATATCTGTATTTCTGTTTCTCTTCATCTCCATCTCTCTATTGTTCCATCTCCCTACACCAGCTCCTAGATGTGTCTCTATCTCCCTCTCCATCCTAACCTTGAGCCTTGAGTCTAACTGCTAATCATGCTCCTTGTTACCTGAGCCGCTGTGATCCAGAGTCTTACCCTGTGCTCCTGTTGTTCTCTGCAGGGCTGCTGCTCTATAAATAGCTGCCTGGCCGTCCTCCTGTCCTAGAGTGACTGACAGCAGGACGGGGGCTCCAGCCAGCAGGATGACAGCTCAGCCTCCGGTCTCCTCCTCCTCCTCCTCTAGCAGGGAGCTGGTGTACGGCTTCCTCTCCCTCAGCCTGGCCGTGCTGCTGTATGGGAGCTACCTGGTGCCCATGAGGAGGGCCGACCCCCGCGACGGTGGGTGACCTCTGACCTCTACCACCGGCTAGGAGGAGGGAGGCGTGCTCAATGAGTGGTTCATACGCATCGCTCATCCCTACAGTGGACCCTTATAATAATAATATAATAAAAAAAAATAATAATAATATATAATAAGGACCCTTATAGTGCACTGACAAGGACCCTTATAGTGCACTTTTAAGACCCATACAGTGCACTGTTAAGGACCCTTATAGTGCACTGTTAAGGACCCTTATAGTGCACTGTTAAGGACCCTTATAGTGCACTGTTAAGGACCCTTATAGTCCACTGTTAAGGACCTGTATAGTGCACTGTTAAGGACCCTTAGAGTGCACTGTTAAGGACCCTTATAGTCCACTGTTAAGGACCCTTATAGTGGACTGTTAAGGACCCTTATAGCGCACTATTAAGGACCCTTATAGCGCACTGTTAAGGACCCTTATAGCGCACTGTTAAGGACCCTTATAGCGCACTGTTAAGGACCCTTATAGTGCACTGTTAAGGACGCTTAGAGTGCACTGTTAAGGACCCGTATAGTGCACTGTTAAGGACCCTTATAGTGAACTGTTAAGGACCCTTATAGTGCACTGTTAAGGACCCTTATAGCGCACTGTTAAGGACCCTTAGAGTGCACTGTTAAGGACCCTTATAGTGCACTGTTAAGGACCCTTATAGTGCACTTTTAAGGACTCTTATAGTGCACTGTTAAGGACCCTTATAGTTCACTGTTAAGGACCCTTATAGCGCACTGTTAAGGACCCTTAGAGTGCACTGTTAAGGACCCTTAGAGTGCACTGTTAAGGACCCTTATAGTGCACTGTTAAGGACTCTTATAGTGCACTGTTAAGGACCCTTATAGTGCACTGTTAAGGACCCTTATAGTGCACTTTTAAGGACCCGTATAGTGCACTGTTAAGGACCCCTACAGTACATGTTGAGGTCCAGTGACGGGGGTAACATGACGGAGGTGACGGGGGGGCTTGTGTTCCAGTGACGGGGGGGCTTGTGTTCCAGAGACGGGGGGGCTTGTGTTCCAGTGACGGGGGGGCTTGTGTTCCAGAGACGGGGGGGCTTGTGTTCCAGTGACGGGGGGGCTTGTGTTCCAGAGACGGGGGGGCTTGTGTTCCAGTGACGGGGGGGCTTGTGTTCCAGTGACGGGGGGGCTTGTGTTCCAGTGACGGGGGGGCTTGTGTTCCAGTGACGGGGGGGCTTGTGTTCCAGGGATGTTCTTCCAGTGGGTGATGTGCGCGGCCGTGTGGTCGACCGCCAAGCTGGGCGACCTGCTGCTGGGCTCACCGCCGGCCCCGCCCCTCGCCCTGCTGGGGGGCGTGGCCTGGGCCACAGGTACGCACCTTGACCTCCTGTGTGTAGGTGTGTGTGTGACATGGCGGTGGTCCCCACTCTGTGTGTGTGTGTGTGTGTGTGTGTGTGTGTCTGTGTGTGTGTGTGTGTGTGTGTGTGGCTGTGGGTACCATGGCAGTGGTCCCCAGGGTGGAGGTGGTGGTGTGACCCAGCTGTGTGTGTAGGTAACATGACGGTGGTCCCCACGGTGGAGGTGGTGGTTTGACCCAGCTGTGTGTGTGTGTGTGTGTGTGTGTGTGTGTGTGTGTGTGTGTGTGTGTGTGTGTTTAGGTAACATGGCGGTGGTCCCCACGGTGGAGGCCATCGGTCTGGGTCTGTGTGTTCTCCTCTCTGGTTCCAGCAGCCTGTTGATGGGCTGGGCCAGCTCCAGGTGAGTCTACTGGTCCCACTGGTCCACTGCTCTGTGTTAACCAGCTCCAGGTGAGTCTACTGGTCCCACTGGTCCACTGCTCTGTGTTAACCAGCTCCAGGTGAGTCTACTGGTCCCACTGGTCCACTGGTCTGTGTTAACCAGCTCCAGGTGAGTCTACTGGTCCCACTGGGGCACTGGTCTGTGTGTGACGCTGCTCCCCTGTGCTCAGGTTCGGCTGGTTCGGGGTCTCTGCTGAGGAGGTCTCCAGACCGCTGCTCAACTACTGCGGAGCCGGACTCTGTCTGGTCAGGTAGGAGCTGCCACCATGCTAACCTAGCTCGCTAGGCCTGGACGCTACAGGCATGCTAACCTAGCTCGCTAGGCCTGGACGCTACAAGCATGCTAACCTAGCTCTCTAGGCCTGGACGCTACAGGCATGCTATCCTAGCTCTCTAGGCCTGGAAGCTACAGGCATGCTATCCTAGCTCTCTAGGCCTGGACGCTACAGGCATGCTAACCTAGCTCTCTAGGCCTGGACGCTACAGGCATGCTAACCTAGCTCGCTAGGCCTACGGTGGAGGGTGAGGTTGGAGGGAGGAGGGTGAGGGTGGAGGTTACGTAGGAGGGTAGAGGTGATGAGGTAGGACGGTCGAGGGTGGAGGTAGGGGGCAGGAGGTGATGAGGTAATGAGGTGGAGGTGAGGTCATGAGGTGGAGGTGAGGTAGGAGGGTGGAGGTGAGGTAGTAGGGGGGAGGTGGTGAGGTAATAGGGTGGAGGTGAGGTAGTAGGGTGGAGGTGGAGGGTGCAGGACGCTGTTGGAGGATGGGAGCCAGGAGGGTAAACCGTGGTTGAGCGATAAGATGTTCCTCCTGAACCCGCTCTCTGTTCCAGCGGGGTCATCTTCTTCTTTGTGAAAACCAACGTGGCCACGGACAGCGTCGGGTCCAGTCCCCTACTGCCTCCCCCCGGGGTGAGTCCACTACCTCCCCCCCCCGGGGTGAGTCCAGTACCACCGGGGGAGTTCACTACTGCCCCACAGGGGGGGTCCATGGGTCGCTGGCGATCGCCTCCATGGATAATTTGTGTTCGATGATCGAGTACTGGTCCAGTGGGATGTACTGGTCCAGTGGGATGTACTGGTCCAGTGGTGTGACCTGGTCCAGTGGTGTGACCTGGTCCAGTGGTGTTCCTCGTCCAGTGGTGTGACCTGGTCCAGTGGTGTGACCTGGTCCAGTGCTGTGACCTGGTCCAGTGGTGTGACCTGGTCCAGTGGTGTGACCTGGTCCAGTGGTGTGACAGGGGTGTGTTGTGGTCCCTGTTCCCCAGGGGGACTGCTCTGGGAGGGGGTCTGCTGAGGTCCAGACGGGGCTGAAGGCGGTCCGACCAGAGATCAGGAGACTCATGTAAGGTGACCCCATCAGAGTCATGACCTGATGCACCCACCCAGAGGGACCAGACCAGCAGACTGTACCCCCTCCCCCTCAGTAGACTGTACCCCTCTCCCCCCCGGCAGACTGTACCTCCAGCCCTCTCCCCCCCCTCCTCAGTAGACTGTACCTCCAGCCCTCTCCCCCCCTCCTCAGTAAGGTGTACCTCTCTCCCCTCCAGTACCTTCAGCTCTCTCCCCCCCCCCCCCCCCCAGAGGCTTTCTGCTGGCGGTGGCGTCCGGCCTTCTGTATGGCTCCTCCTTCGTCCCCGTCCTCTACATCAAGGAGCACGCGCTGCTCAACGGCTCCGCCTACCACGGCGCCCCCACGCACGGTGAGACACGCCCCCACGCACGGTGAGACACGCCCCCACGCACGCTGAGACACGCCCCCACGCACGCTGAGACACGCCCCCTAGTGCGTTGAGACACGCCCCCAGGCACGCTGAGACACGCCCCCACGCACGCTGAGACACGCCCCCTAGTGCGTTGAGACACGCCCCCTAGTGCGTTGAGACACGCCCCCAGGCACGCTGAGACACGCCCCCACACGTGTTGAGACACGCCCCCTCCTGGTGAGACACGCCCCCAAGCACGGTGAGACCCGCCCCTCCTGGTGAGGTCGTGTGATGTCATCCAGTAGTAACCCTCGCCCATCAAACGATGAGATCTCGGGAAATCAATGTTTATCATTCATGGCACGGGATCCCTTCAACCCAATAACTTTAATCTGGCCGGCAAGCTCTCGCATTAAGTCCCCCCCGTGAAATGTCCCCCGGACCCTTTGATCTCGTGCTGCGTTAAAAAATGCAGGGTTTGATCTGAGGGAATACGCTGAGGTTCCTCTGAGGGGAAGGGTCTGAGAAAGAGGCCTCGCGAGGAACCCTGCAGCGATGCAGGGTGTGTTCAGCAGCCAGACCCTCTGAAAGGAACAGCAGGCCTGGTGGGTTCAGAGGACCTGGGGTCTACTGCCTCCTGGGACCCCTCAACTACCGATTTACTCTGACAGCGTGTGTGTGTGTGTGTGTGTGTGTGTGTGTGTGTGTGTGTGTGTGTGTGTGTGTTATAGACGTGGACTACGTCTATGCTCAGTGTTCCGGGATCTTCCTCACCAGCACCGTCTTCTTCCTCATCTACTGCATCGTGAAACAAAACCGACCACACATCCACCCATCACTGGTCCTACCAGGTGACACTTAACCCTTAACTTAACCCGTCCTACCAGGTGATACTTAACCCTTACCTTAACACGTCCTACCAGGTGATACTTAACCCTTACCTTAACACGTCCTACCAGGTGACACTTCACCCTTAACTTAACCCGTCCTACCAGGTGACACTTAACCCTTAACTTAACACGTGCTACCAGGTGACACTTAACCTTTAACTTAACACGTCCCACCAGGTGACACTTAACCCTTAACACGTCCTACCAGGTGACACTTAACCCTTAACTTAACACGTCCTGCCCTCCCTGGTCCTACCAGGTGACCCTTAACTTAACACGTCCTACCAGGTGACCCTTAACTTAACACGTCCTCCCCTCCCTCGTCCTACCTGGTTACACTTAACTTAATATGTCCTCCCCTCCCTCATCCTACCTGGTTACACTTAACCCTTAACTTAACCCATCCTACCAGGTGACACTTAACTTAACACGTCATCCCCTCCCTCGTCCTACCAGGTGACACTTAACCCTTAACTTAACACGTCCTACCCGGTGACCCTTAACTTAACACGTCCTCCCCTCCCTCATCCTACCAGGTGACCCTTAACTTAAACCTTAACGTAGCTCTTATCTTAACACCTTAACTCTTACCAGGTCTCTCTCTAGTAGTCCCGACTGCTCAGCAATTACAGTTCGTTCGATTCATTCATTTTGTGAAGTCACCATTTCCTTATGGTGGTGTTGAGGAATGGGATTCCCTTTGAACTCCAGCTAACACTTTATTGAAGACGTTGGTATAATGAGAACATGAAAGAAGCGTTGGACCAAAGACAACCCTTTATTTAAGTCTCCCTAATGCCCTGGTGAACCGTCCCCAGCCCTGCTGTGTGGCGCCATGTGGACCCTGGGTACCTTCTGCTGGTTCCTGGCCAGCAGCTTCCTGAGTGCTGTCGTTACCTTCCCCATCCTCAGTGCTGTGAGTACGCTAGCTGTAGCTAGCATCCATTCCCCATCCTCAGTGCTGTGAGTACGCTAGCTGTAGCTAGCATCCATTCCCCATCCTTAGTGCTGTGAGTACGCTAGCTGTAGCTAGCCACCATTCCCCATCCTCAGTGCTGTGAGCACGCTAGCTATAGCTAGCATCCATTCCCCATCGTTGGTGAGGAGAGTACGCTAGCTGTAGCTAGCATCCATTCCCCATCCTTAGTGCTGTGAGTACGCTAGCTGAAGCTAGCATCCTTTCCCCATCCTTAGTGCTGTGAGTACGCTAGCTGTAGCTAAGATCCATTCCCCATCGTTGGTGAGGAGAGTACGCTAGCTGTAGCTAGCATCCATTCCCCATCCTTAATGCTGTGTGTACGCTAGCTGTAGCTAGCAACCATTCCCCATCCTTAATGCTGTGAGTACGCTAGCTGTAGCCAGCATCCAGGACTAGCCTCTGGTAGAATGATGGCAGTGGATATTGGTCAGTGGTGGATTTAGCAAATCCACCACTGGCACTAGCAAATCCACCACTGGATTTTCTAAATCCGGATTTGCTAAAAATGGGCCCCATACATATCTTTGCCCAAGGCGAAGATATGTATGGGCCAACCTCATCTGATCTTTAAAAAGGGCTGGTAAAGCTAATCTTCGCGGAAGTAAAGGTTGGAGATGAGAAAGAAAACCTTCCCCTTTAAACCTGCATAAACTTCTTTACTCCAAAATGAAGATGGAAAGCAGAGAACACACGAAGTGTAGCACTACACAAACTAATAGTCACAATGGAACCCAAAAGAGAATAAGGTTTCAGATAACACCTGTCTTAGCCAAAATGCCAGGAAACTCATCACTGTTTATTGTTTTTTTAAGAGCAAATCTCAATATCAATATATATCTCAAATATCAATATAACCAGCAAGACGAGTAGTTAGGGTAAAGCCCCACAAACAGCCATCTTCTTCACAAAACATCACAAACAGCCATGTACTTAGCTAATAAAAATTGCCAGACGAATAATTTACTTTGTATGTGTGAGTGAGGTTGCAATTTGCATTGCACTTGAGATTGACATTTCAATCATTCTACAAACAAACGAGAGAGAGGGAGGGAGGGAGAGAGAGGGAGAGGGAGAGGGAGAGGGAGAGAGAGAGAGAGAGCTTCTGACACAGACTCCTACTTATTGAAGTCCTCAAATAGCGCCACTTTACAGCTAGCTGCTGTAGCGGCGTGTTCAACGCTTTGGACGTTGTTGTTCCTGTCTGTATCCCAGCAGTAGCTGTAAAAAAAAAAGTGTGTCATCTTTGGCAGCGTTGCCAAATACCTACCGGCATCGCGTTTAGACTCGTCTTGCTTTCTCTGTTTGTGTATTATTATTTCTTTGTTTTTTTGTTTTTTTGAGGTTGGTCGGGGCCGCAGCCTATGCCTCTATGGTAAGACCGCCACTGATACCGGCAGAAGTCTCCCAGATAGATGGGCTCTGGGCTTAAGGTGGAAAAGACCTTGGTCACCAAATTAAACTTTGCTTAAACTCAAAACGTTTTTAAAACATTTAAGAGAAGCCCGTACGTACATACAAATAAGATGGCAGTCGGATGCAAACCTTTCACACAGTGAAAAAAGAGGAGCATTTTGAAGAGGACCCATGGCATATGAAGGAGATGTTTACCGTTGGTGTCTTCCTGTCCTTAGGGGTACGGTCTAGTCGCTGCCCTCTGGGGGTCCCTGGTCTTCAAGGAGGTGACGGTGAGGACTTCTGGGTTTCATTCTGTTGCCTGTGTCTCTAGTACCTCATCACATCTGTTTCCCCTGAGAAGGACTTCCTGGGTGGGAGTGTTGCTTTAAAGCCATACTGCAGGGATATTTCAGACGCCCATAATCAGATGCATTAATGCAGCGAGGCGTCGACCCATCACACTCACTAGATAGCGTATCTCTGGTTGAAATAAATTGTTCTTGACGACCAGCATCAAATAATTGGAAAACCTTCATTAAATGTCGTTTCAACGCTGGGGAAGAGATGAACCTTCAGGAAGCGGTACTCTTATCAGTGCGTCAGCGACGGGACGAGATGCGGGGACTCAGCCAAAGGTGGGAAGCAGCCATGCATTTGATTGGATGGTATTGAGCTGAAGTCGCGTGTTATTGGTTCCTCGCCTCATTGATGCCATTCAAAGCTGAGATGATTGCAATCCACCTCTAACTTTATACACCTGTCGACTCTTCTGGGGAATACAAGGGCAGGGCAGAACACACAACCATGTGTAGGTCATCATGTTGAGGTGTAGCTCTCTATTATCGGGATATGAACACTGCCGACCCCGGGAGATGGTGTGTGCGTGTGTGTGTGCGTGTGTGCGTGTGTGTGTGTGCATCGTGTCCTCGTGGTTAACATCACGATACATGTAGCCCTGAGCCCTCATATCTAAATGTTTGTGTGGCTATTTGTCAGTGCTTAATACAGGTTTCCATTATCAAACAAATTTTGTGCTTTACTTTTGTACTTTGGTAATATATTGTTGGGGAACTCAAACAGTAACCAGACCAATCTGTCTCTGTGCTAAACTAGGATGACTCATTGATCTGTTCTTTTATCTTTATTGATCGTTCTTCATTGATCGTCATGGTTTTGGTGATATGGGGCTTATTTTTTGCAGGGTTGTATTGGTCTGCAGCTCGGATCTGGCAAGTAAGAAATAAATCAATTTCTACCCCGACGACAATGCAGGGATGTTGAAAACATTTAGACTGAAGTTAAATATATATTTACCCCTGGCTATAAGCACATACTGTTGGATCAGTTCATCAGTCCTGAAGGAACCATCTGTAAAACGCCCTGCTCTACCTCCACCTGCAGCGCTGCAGAGTCTCAGAAGGTCTCGTCTTCAGCTGTGGAGATGAAGCCCACCAGGGAGTCTTAAGCTTGTTCCTCTCTGACCCCAAAAGCCAGATTCAGTGTCCCTGGACCAGCCCCCCTCACAGGACCCTGACCCAGGCCAGACCGGGACCCAGTGTGGATGAAGTGCTGATGGTCAGCCCCTAGCCGTCTGGATCTGACCTTCTCCCCCCTCCTCCCAACAGGGTCCAGCCAACGTCCTGGTCCTCGCCCTGGCCTCCGCCGTGGTTCTAGCGGGTTCCCTGCTGACTGCCGTCTCCAAGATCTGACCGCAGAATCCGCCCGCCAGTAGGGGGGAGGGGCCGGGGGCCACAGGGCTCGCCGCCCTGGTCCCAGTCCGGCGGGGTGCTGGGTGCCTGTTGATAAGCTGGTGGGCGACTGTTGCTAACCTGATGGGCGACTGTTGCTAACCTGCCGGGTGGCTGTTGCTAACCTGCTGGGTGGCTGTTGCTAACCTGCCGGATGGCTGTTGTTAACCTGCCGGATGGCTGTTGCTAACCTGCCGGATGGCTGTTGTTGACCTGCCGGATGGCTGTTGTTAACCTGCCGGGTGGCTGTTGTTAACCTGCCGGATGGCTGTTGTTAACCTGCCGGATGCCTGTTGTTAACCTGCCGGATGGCTGTTGTTAACCTGCCGGGTGACTGTTGTTAACCTGCCGGGTGGCTGTTGCTAAGCTGCCGGGTGACTGTTGCTAACCTGCCGGGTGGCTGTTGCTAACCTGCCGGATGGCTGTTGTTAACATGCCGGATGGCTGTTGCTAACCTGCCGGTTGACTGTTGTTAACCTGCCGGGTGGCTGTTGCTAAGCTGCCGGGTGGCTGTTGTTAACCTGGTGGGTGAGTGTTGCTAACCGGCTGGCTGCTCTGCCTGTGGAGAGGCCGGTCGTCTGCAGATGTAGGTCGTGTCAGGCTGTCCTGACCTGGCTGTCAAACACTGATGATCGCAGGAGACGCAGTCTCCAATCGGTTCCTGTTATTAAAATGTTGTTTGTTTGTACACTTCCGTCTGGCTCGTTTTTTCCCCATCACCCACTGCTCCACTCGCTCTGATAAAACGTCACAGTACAAAGAGTCTGGAGGGGTGCAGTATAACGGCAGACGCCCTCGGAGACCACCTCAGGGCAGGCTCCACGGCTGGGGGCTCCAGAACCACCAGGGGGGCGGAGCTCTGATTGAGCTTCTGCCGTCTGGGAAACGCTACCGAAGCCTCGGGGCTAAAACCCAGAGGGTGGGGAACAGTTTATTCCCCCAAGTAGTCAGGCTCCTGGGGATTTCCACTACCCATAAACCAACCCCACGCACAATGACTGTTTAAATACACTTTAAATTTACTGTAATTGCAACATTTTTGCACTGCACTGTATTTTGCACGACAATCAACAGTGGGTGGTACAACTACCACTCGACTACTTTACATTTGTTCCTTATTTCTGTTAATTATATTTACTTTTACTTTTTATTTTATATATTTTTCAATATATATTTTATCTTTATTGTATTGTTTGTGCTGTGTGTGTTGATGCCAAGCATAATCACTAATCGTGTGTACTTGTACAATAAGAACGTAATAAAAGTGATTCTGATACTGGTGAAAGACCTGAAGCCCTGGTGGAGAGGGGCTGAGTGCGGGGTTACGAGTAAAGAGTTTCAACTGAATGAGTTGGTCTCCCCTATACAATGGTGCGACTGTGCTTGTCTTAAAGACAATGTCTCGCTCGCTTCTCCTCATCCGTCACCCAACGCTTTGCTGCGTAACCTGAAGGCTTCCACGAGGCAAGAAATTGAGATGGTTCACAGCGTTTTCTACTAAGGAGTTAAATTTCTTTCTCTGAGTTTCACTTTGGAACCAAATCCTGCGACTAATCCATCTTTTCCGTCTGCCTTTTTAATAATGAAGAGAGTGTATGGAGCAGAGCGTTTTGTTGTGGCTGATTCACTCTCATGGGGGCTCGGTAGGAGTTAATGGGAGCGGAAGACGATGTTGCTTCCTCATCATTAGCTTCAGTTTGCAGTGGCTCCTCAGGGGACCAGGAAAGTTCTGGAACTAGTTCACTATTCACTGGTCCTCCTCCTGCATGCTGGGAACCTCAGGTTTAGAAGGTACTCTACCTGACGTCTGACCTGTACCTAACCTTTAGCTCTACCTGACCTCTTCCTGACCTCTAGCTCTACCTGACCTCTATCTGACCTCGACCTCTACCTGACCTCGACCTCTACCTGCCCTGGTGAAAATTAAGTGCACTGAAGTACATTAAAAATATATTTCCGAAGTACATAAATATAATTCATGTTAGGTATATTTTAGGTAGACTTATGGAAAAGTATACTTCTTCTGAGATCTATTTAAGTTCAATGTAGGTGTACTTGAAATAAATGTACCAACGCTAATGTACTTAAAGTGTTGTTTCAGTATACATCTTAAAAGTATACATAACTGATATTTTTCAAAGTTTATTTACAATATATTTCAGATAAAGTGTATTTCTGCCAGGATGTCATTAACGTACGGCCGTAGCCGTACCAGTAGACGCTCAGCTCTGCCCACCCCTCTTGGGCAAGGTGTTTCCTTGTTTTCCCAAGCTTTACACCTGTCGGACTTGCACACCTCTAATCAATCTCCAGTCATCATCTCTGCTCTACTTAAACCCTGGTTCTTCAGCCACTCATCGCCAGATCGTTGTTTCAACTACAGTAGATACCAGTCTCGGCACTAGTGAATGTTTGGATAACAAAATTGTCATTTTATATTTGCAATATACTCTGACAACATTACAAGCATTTGAAATATTATCTAAATTAAATCTGAAAACCTTAAATGGCTTAAAATAGTACTCTTGAAATATGTAGTTAGTGTGCTTTGTGTTGATTTCCATAATATTTAAAGTGTATTACTAACATAAAATTAGCACTTTTTAAGAGAACTTGAATGTTATAAATTAAGCATGACACTGAAGTGTACTTAGTTTACTAAGTACACTAGTGTACTTGTTTCATTCAGTTGTTTTTATTTTTTAGCATGAAGATGATTTTTAGAATGAAGTTTACCAAAAGTATAGAGATAGTACTGCTTTATTTCAACTTAAATGCATTAAATATACTTAAAGTTACGCGAAAATGTCACACTTAAAATATACTGGCTCTTAGTGGTGCTTTAAGTACATTAAGTATACTGAGATTAAGTATACTTAGTACATTTAATTTTCACCAGGGTGACCTCGACCTCTACCTGACCTCGACCTGACTTGTACCTCTACCTGACCTCTGACCTGTACCTGACCTCTACCTGTAACATGTATCCAATCTGTATCTCTACCATGAACCTGACTACCTGTGCCATGTTTCTGTTCTGTTATTCCACTTGGTCCTAAAATAACAGATGACCGTAGGATAGCATTAGATATGTAGCGATGTACGGGTTAAAGATAAACGGTAAGAGAATGAGATGTCGTAAACCGGTGGTGTTGTAACCCGGCCTCTAGGCCTCAGTTGGGGTAAAGCTCCCCAGCTCGTCCAGGAGAGATCGTTCCGGAACTGCAGTGGCGTCTTCGTCTCCCTAAAAGGCTCTAATGACGCGATGAAATCACTCATGAGCCGTGCTACTCCAGTGAGCATCAGGTCATCCCTCCGCACACACAGGTGTTTGTGGATGTTTCCATGCCAACCTTGTATCCATAGTGATCGACCACTGCATGAGAACAGCCCTTCTCATCTAAACACCTTTAGTCTCCCTTGGAGACTAAATTCCTTGTGCGTAAGGGTATCTTCAACAGCTTCCACTACACAAACTAAATAAGTCATCATAAAATGGGGAAGGCCTACACATATGTATATATCAATATTTCAAGTAACTACAGAAACACATGTCTTTGAACTTTTATAAGATGGGGTGAATATTTCTGGAATCCCAAGCAAGGCGTCAGTCAGACTCCGAGGATTTATTTGCAGAATTTTTGATAGCAAAATACTAAATATGTCATCAGGACAAGTCTCCCCCTCTCCCCACGTGACTGAATCACTCCCTTCCAGGCCTCTGCTCCGTTGTCTCTGGCCTCTGGTCAGGTCTCTTGTCCCATAATTACAATTAGGGCATTAAGCAGACACTTTTATCCAAAGCGACTTACATCGATTAATACACACACATTGACACCCCGACGGCAGAGTCAACCATGCAAAGTGACAGCCAGCTCGTCAGGAGCAGTTAGGGTTAGGTGTCTCTCTCAGGGACACATCAACACTCAGCTAGGAGGAGCCGGGGATAGAACTAGCAACCTTTCGGTTACAAGACAACTGCTCTCCCTCCTGAGCTAACCTGGGTGACCAGAGACCAGGAGGTCTCTGGTCACCCAGGTCTCTGGTCTCTCTATTCTCTGGTCTCTGGTCTCTGGTCTCTCTGGTCTCTGGTCCCCCAGGTCTCTGGTCTCTCTGGTCTCTGGTCCCCGAGGTCTCTAGTCTCTCCGGTCTCTGGTCTCTCTGGTCTCTGGTCTCTGGTCCCCCTGGTCTCTGGTCTCTGGTCTCAGGTCTCTGGTCCCTCTGGTCTCTGTTCTCTGGTCCCCTGGTCTCTGGTCTCTGGTCCCCCTGGTCTCTGGTCTCTGGTCCCCCTGGTCTCTGGTCTCTGATCCCCCTGGTCTCTGGTCCCCCTGGTCTCTGGTCTCTGGTTCCCCAGGTCTCTGGTCTCTGGTCCCCCTGGTCTCAGGTCTCTGGTCCCCCTGGTCTCAGGTCTCTGGTCCCCCTGGTCTCTGGTCTCTGATCCCGCAGGTCTCTGGTCCCCCTGGTCTCTGGTCTCTGATCCCCCAGGTCTCTGGTCCCCCTGGTCTCTGGTCTCTGGTCCCCCTGGTCTCTGGTCCCTCTGGTCTCTGGTCCCCCTGGTCTCTGGTCTCTGGTCTCTGGTCCCCCTGGTCTCAGGTCTCTGGTCCCCCTGGTCTCTGGTCTCTGATCCCGCAGGTCTCTGGTCCCCCTGGTCTCTGGTCTCTGATCCCCCAGGTCTCTGGTCCCCCTGGTCTCTGGTCTCTGGTCCCCCTGGTCTCTGGTCCCTCTGGTCTCTGGTCCCCCTGGTCTCTGGTCTCTGGTCTCTGGTCCCCCTGGTCTCTGGTCTCTGGTCCCCCTGGTCTCTGGTCTCTGGTTCCCAGGTCGAGATACTCTTAATCACCTTGTGCCGCTGTGCTGTACAAAGAGTCCAGACGCAGGATAACCAATCATGGTGCAACATTCGCTGTGCGTTTGATTGTCGTCATGGTTACTCGGACGTATGTTTGAACTGCACGTTGCATTCTTCCCATGTCCTGGTCATTAGTCTCGGACCTGTGAGGGCGGAATCTATTCTCCTTTGAGCTCGATTTAAATATATGAATAATGTAAATAGAGATGGATGAGCAGGAGGAGAATAGAAGAGGAGAGGT
>NC_136943.1:3619502-3637002 GCF_949987615.1 Pollachius pollachius
GTCCTGAAGCTCTGTTCTAAAGCTCTGTTCTAAAGCTCTGTTCTAAAGCTCTGTTCTGGAGCTCTGTTCTGTCCTGAAGCTCTGTTCTGATCTCTGTCCTGAAGCTCTGTTCTGAAGCTCTGTTCTAAAGCTCTGTTCTGGGGCTCTGTTCTGTTCTGAAGCTCTGTTCTGATCTCTGTCCTGAAGCTCTGTTCTGAAGCTATGCTTTAGTGCTCTGCTTCCGGTTCAGGCCCTGAGACATTGAGCGTTGGGTTTAATGGGTCTCCACTTTTGCGATCGTTATGACCTAAGACTATGACCATGATAGAGGACAGACTGTGATAAAGGTCAAACTGTAGCTGTGATTAAGGACAGACTGTGGTGAAGGACAAACTGTAGCTGTGGTAGAGGACAGACTGAAGCTGTGATAGAGGACGGACTGTGATAGAGACCAGACTGTGATAAAGTACAGACTGTAGCTGTGTTCAATTATCAGACTGTAACTGTGGTAAAGGACGGACTGTAGCTGTGATTAAGAACAGACTGTGATAGAGGATAGACTGTAGCTTTGATAGAGGACAGACTGTGATAAAGTACAGACTGTAGCTGTGTTCAATTATCAGACTGTATCTGTGGTAAAGGACGGACTGTAGCTGTGATAAAGAACAGACTGTGATAGAGGATAGACTGTAGCTTTGATAGAGGACAGACTGTGATAAAGGACAGACTGTGATAGAGGACAGACTGTGATAAAGGACAGACTGTGATAAAGGACAGACTGTGATAGAGGACAGACTGTAATAAAGGACAGGCTATGATAAAGGACAGACCATGATAAAGGACAGGCTCTAACTGTGATCTAGCGGTTTAAGAGGACAGAATGTGATAAAGACCAGACTGTAGCAGTTCACAACCTCTGTTATGGACGCTCTCCCTCAGAGGAAGATCTGCGTGTTAGATAACCTCTGAGCAAGGCATCAAACCCTGGTGTCAGATTAAGAACTCCGGAGAGGTCAGGGTAATAAAACCTTCTCAAACGGATATCCATTTCTTTCCTTTCCATTTTTCATAGAGGAAAAAGTATTACTAAAGATTTTCTGTGTTCTTCTTCTATAAAATATTTGATATATACTTAGGTATAGAGATAATAAGGTATATATATTACATATAATTGTATATATATTATAGATAATTGGATACAAAGGATATTTGGATGTTAAAATTGTTTTTCTATATTTACTGTATAGATTATGTTCTATATAAATGACTGTATTTATACTACAGATAATTGGGTATATTCATAATTTGCTGTTCTGATTAATTAATCATTTTCTTTCTTTAATTTGTAGTTCTTATAAAGAATAAATTCCTTACTATTTTAATTGTGTAGTTTTTATCATTAAATCATTTTTATGGATGTTGCTATTTGTGGTTATTACGAAGAATCTTTTCCTGGGTCTTTAATGTGTCGTTCTTATGAATAATAATTTCATGGTTGTTTTCTAATAAAGTAATCAATATTCTCAATTATCTCAAGAATATCAAGTCATTCTAATTACCCGAATATTCCTCATGAAGTGTTCGGTTGCCGTGTTAACAAGGGGTCAGACACTTTTTAAGACACAGCTTTTTAAGTGAAATGAGACAGAGGTTCATCACACACACACACCTACAAACACACAAACCTATAAAGCAATAACTAAGGACAGGAGTGACCACACCCTGGTTTTCGTCATAGAAACCAGTGGTTCGATCAAAAAATGATTTGTCCTGACTGTGAGGCAAATAACAAAACCAACAGAATCTCAAGTTCTCATAAACTACAGAATATAATAAAATATAATAATAAATATGAATATGAAATAAATATGTAAACATGAAAAAATGAAACAACTCAATACAAACTCAATTCCACGTTTTCCAGGCGTCCAAAAAGACCAGATACAAAATAAACCAACATACAAAATACACCATACACCATGCAACATACATGAGAGAGAGAGAGAGAGAGAGAGAGAGAGAGAGAGAGAGAGAGAGCGAGAGAGAAGGAGGACAAGATGGTCTTCGTGGCTACTGGATATGCTGTCATAACCCCAAACACTCACTCTCACATACGCACGCACTCACTCACTCACTCACTCACTCACTCACTCACTCACTCACTCACTCACTCACTCACTCACTCACTCAGAGAGAGAGGCTATGAAAGGCCGTTTCAGAGCAGGTGAGAGAGGAGGAGGAAAAGGAGGAAGGGTTCTCCTCTTCCTTTGAAGACTAAGGTTCCTGGACCTTTAAAAGTCATAAGCTTTTGAAGGAATGTTTGCTGGCTTAACTACTCAGTGAAAACGTTTTGGTTTTGTTTCATCATTTAAAATGCTTTCTCCAGAGCCAGGGAAGGGTAAAGGGATGATAAATAATCTGAACAAAGTTGCCATTTATTTTAGGCTAGAATTTGAAGTTTCAATGTCCTCAAGGGATCCTCAATCCTCCTGAGGGAGCTTAAACTTACACTTCTACCAGCACACAATAACCCTACAAGTACACTTCTACCAGCACACAAGAACCCTTCTACCAGCACACAAGAACCCTACAAGTACACTTCTACCAAGCACAGGCACCCTACACGTACACTTCTACCAGCACACAAGAACCCTACAATTACACTTCTACCAGCACACAAGAACCCTACAAGTACACTTCTACCAGCACACAGGCACCCTACACGTACACTTCTACCAGCATACAAGAACCCTACAATTACACTTCTACCAGCACACAAGAACCCTACAAGTACACTTCTACCACGCACAGGCACCCTACAAGTACACTTCTACCACACACAGGAACCATACAAGTACACTCCTACTACACTCAGGAACCCTACGATTACACTTCTACCATGGACAGGAAGCCTTCAAGTACACTTCTACCAGCATACAGGAACCCTACAAGCACATTTCTACTAACACACTTCTACCGGCACACAAGTACACTTCTACCAGCATAAAAGTGCCTACCTACAGGTAGCATAAAGTGTACCTGTAGGTAGCAGCTATGCTCTTGTTCTGGAGATGGATGGGTCAAGCCAAAGCCCTCCCAGGTCAGGAGGCTGTGGGGGAGCTGGTGGAGGTCAGGCTGTAGGAGCGTCAGCGTCACCGGCTCTGGATGCAATCTGCCAAAGGCTTATCCTCGGAATTTCAATGAATTTCCGATCGATGGAGCAGAGCCTCTTCCTATGGATGTGTCCGTCTCAGGGCTTAAGCTCAACCTGCGCTGTATGGCGTGACGGAGGTGGGTCACTCGGAGACTCTGAGCACACAGTACCGCTTTTCCTCTCGGTCATGAGGCCTCAGAGTGGACCTAATGAGCTCCAGATGGTGGGGGAACAGGGACTCCTGACCACCCTGAGATGAAATATTCAGGCGGGCTCCTGTTTGGTGGCTGAGCTGAAGGCCCGAGGGGGGCCAGCAGACACGAGGAGAGACGTATTAAGGTCACCGGCTCGTCACTGGAACCAGCCCCCTCCCTACTACATCTGCAGACCAGACCTGTGTCTGATGGTTCAGTGGGGCGTCTCGTGGTCCTGCTCTACGCCAGGGACAGGGTGGTGGTTCTCCAGGTTCTCCAGGTCATCTGGGTACCGTACTGTAGTGGTGAGGCTGTGTTATGGAAGACCTGATTAAAAATGTGAGCGGGTTGCTGATCGACCTGTGTGCAGAAGCAAATTTATCCTTTTGAGAACCAATGAGGCTGAAGACAGAGCGAGGCTTTAAAGGGACGCCGGTCCCTATGCGTGTGGAAAGGTGTGAAGGGGAGGACATGAGATGGAGCTGGTGCCCTGAAGTAGGGAACACCTGCACCACACTGAGCCAATGGACCGCATGGACCCACGGACGAAAGGGAGGGGGGGGGGGGGGGGAGAGAGAACGAGAGGAGGGGAGAGAGGGGGGGGAGGGGAGAGGGGGGAGAGAGAACGAGAGGAGGGGAGAGAGAGGGGGGGGAGGGGAGAGGGGGGGAGAGAGAGAACGAGAGGAGGGGAGGGGGGGAGAGAGAACGAGAGGAGGGGAGAGAGAGGGGGGGAGGGGAGAGGGGGGGAGAGAGAGAACGAGAGGAGGGGAGAGGGGGGGAGAGAGAGAACGAAAGGAGGGGAGAGAGGGGGGGGAGAGAGAGAACGAAAGGAGGGGAGAGAGAGGGGGGGAGGGGAGATGGGGGGGAGAGGGGGAGAGCGAGAACGAAAGGAGGGGAGAGAGGGGGAAGGGGAGGGGGGGAGAGGGGGGGAGAGCGAGAACAAAAGGAGGGGAGAGAGAGGGGGGGAGGGGGGGAGAGAGAGAACGAAAGGAGGGGAGAGAGAGGGGGGGAGAGAGAGAGAATTAGAGGGGGAGAGAGAGAACGAGAGGAGGGGAGAGAGAGGGGGGGAGGGGGGGAGAGAGAGAGAGAACGAGAGGAGGGGAGAGAGAGGGGGGGAGGGGGGAGAGAGAGAACGAGAGGAGGGGAGAGAGAGGGGGGGGGAGGGGAGAGGGGGGGAGAGAGAGAACGAGAGGAGGGGAGAGGGGGGAGAGCGAGAACGAAAGGAGGGGAGAGAGGGGGGGAGAGAGAGAGAGAACGAGAGGAGGGGAGAGAGAGGGGGAGAGGGGAGGGGGGGAGGGAGAGAACGAGAGGAGGGGAGAGAGGGGGGGAGAGCGAGAACGAAAGGAGGGGAGAGAGAGGGGGGGAGGGGAGGGGGGGGAGAGCGAGAACGAAAGGAGGGGAGAGAGAGAGAGAACGAGAGGGGGGGAGAGAGGGAGAAGGGGGTGAGAGAGAGAAAATGAGAGAGAGAGAGAATTAGAGGGGGAGAGAGAGAGAGAACGAGAGGGGGGGAGAGAGGGAGAAGGGGGTGAGAGATGGTCTTCATAATCCCAAACACTCATTCTCACTCTCACTCTCACTATGGCTGTCGTCTCTTCAACAGCACCTTCTACGATTAATTAATCATTAATTATTCAGTAGTACTGATACTGTCCAAGAGAGGGAGGGGGGGTATGGAGAAAGAGGAGAGGGAAATTAAGAGAGGGAGAGAGACAGCGAGGAGAAAGAGAGAGAGGGGGAATGAGACAGAGAGGAGGGAGAGAGAGGGAGAGAGAGAGAGGGGGGGAGAGGGAGAGGGGGAGGGAGAGAGAGAGAGGCGAGAGAGAGGGAAAGAGACTGAGAGAGAGAGGGAGAGAGAGAGAAGGGGGAGAGGGAGAGAGAGAGGGAGAGAGAGAGGAGAGAGGGAGAGAGAGAGGAGAGGGAGGGAAAGAGGCGAGAGAGAGGGAAGAGAGAGATAGGAGAGAGAGGGAAGAGAGATATGAGAGAGGGAGAGAGAGACAGAGGGTGAGAGAGGGAGAGAGAGAGAGGGGAGAGGGAGGGAGAGAGAGAGAGGCAAGAGAGAGGGAAGAGAGAGATAGGAGAGAGGGAGAGAGAGACAGAGGGTGAGCGAGGGAGAGAGAGAGAGGGGAGTGAGAGGGGACTTGATTGTCTATTATATTTATTTTTTGCTTCTGACTTGTTTTCGGGGCACAGTGGAATGTTGAATGAGCTGACATACACACACACACACACACACACACACACACACACACTAAAACACACGTACACACAGACATAACGTCTGTCAATCAAAGCTGAACTAGTGTTGGCAGAGGGGATGTGGGTGGGGCCTGTTATCGCAATAACCAATGAGGATTAAATCCACACACATAATAACAAAGTGAAGAGGGGGGGGGGGGTCCCCCCCTCCTCTTCAATAAATCACAAACACACACACGCACCCCCCCCCCCCCACCCCCCAACACACACACACACACCTCTCTCTCATCTCGCTCCTCATTGGCTGTTCATTGGCGCCTCGGCTTCAGTAGCAGGCGCATGCAGCGGCGCGCGGGACGTCAGGTGACTGATGTCAAACGGTTTTAACCGTATTAGAAACGGATTTCAACAGCTTTTAACGTGTCCTAACGGTCTCAACCTGTTCCCGCCTATTTCGACGCTTTCAACGGGTTTGGACGTTTCTTTCCGGAGACTTTACCGGACCCGTTTTTCCGTCTCCACGGAGTTCTGCGCGGTTCGGTTGGTTCGTTCCCGTCAGATGAGTTCGCGCTGAGCTCCTCTTCCCGCCGACCCGGGGTCGTGCGCGTGTACGTGGCCGGACCCGGGAACATGCACGTGTACGTGGCCGCCGCCCTGCTGACGGGAGTCCTGGGTGAGTGACGGGGTTAGGACCCAGACCGGCACTCGGGTCCTGGGGGGGTTAGGACCCAGACCGGCTCTCGGGTCCTGGGGGGGTTAGGACTCAGACCGGCTCCTTGGTCCTGGGGGGGTGGGGGGGTGTTACGGTGTTAGGACTCAGTCAAAACAGACCAATCAAAGTTCTCAGACCGCACGCTGGTGCGCGTTATCTAACCGTTTATAAAGAGCGTCCCGCGCTCCTTGTCTCGCGGACTCTCCGATGACGTCACCGGGTTACCTTATTGCGTTAGACCCCTGGGACTCAGACCGGCTCCTGGGTCCAGCGGGGGGGGGGGGGGGGGGGGGGTTAGGACTCAGACCGGGTCCCGGGTCCTGGGTCCTGGGGGTGGGGGGGGTTTACGGTGTTAGGACTCAGTCAAAACAGACCAATCAAAGTTCTCCGACATCACGCTGGGGTGCGACATATAACCGTTTATAAAGAGCGTTCCGCGCTCCTTGTCTCGCGGACCCTCCGATGACGTCACAGGGTGACCTTATTGCGTTAGTCCTCACCTCTTAACCCTTATAACCCTGACCCTAACCCTTACCCTTATCGCGTGTGTGTGTGTTGCGTTAGTCCTCACCCTCCTAACCCTTATAACCCTAACCCTGACCCTAACCTTAACCTTGAATGTCTTAAATCAAGTGAAAAGATTTCAACAAAGTTAAAATGTCTAAATGTAAACATGCACACCATTAAACGATTAGCTCGAGGGATAAAGTTTAAATACATTTGAGAATATATAGAATATAAAATATAGAACAGCTGAGCCGGTCTGATGAAGTTTGAAATGTTTAAATCAAGTCAGTGTTACGTGTGTGTGTGTGTGTGTGTGTGTGTGTGTGTGTGCGTGTGTGTGTGTGGGTGGATGGGTGGGTAATCAATTGTAATAACAATGATAATAGATAGTTTTTTACAGCGCTTTTCAAAGTACTCAAAGACGCTTTACAAAAAGGAATACACACAGACAGTACAGACACTCAAACAAAAGGCAAATAAACAACACTACAACAATAGACAAAACATTAAGAGAGAGAGAGTGGGTGGAAGATGCCAGAGGATGATTTGTCAGACGTTGTAGGTGGTGCTGAAGAGATGGGTTTTAAGTATACTTTTGAATGAAAGGACTGTATCCGAGTTTCGGATGGCCAGAGGGAGGGAGTTCCAGAGGGCAGGGCCGGCGACGACGAAGGCTCTGTCCTGGTAACCAGGAAAAGTGTGTTATTGACGTTATTCTTTCACATCTAGTTAATCAAGATAAGCTCAGACAATGATAAGGCTTGTGCCGTTGGACTCCTTGGAGTATCATCTTTCATATGAGGTATGGTTTGTGTAGATAGCATGGTGTGAAAAATATATATTTTTAAGCATGTTAGCATTTAGCTTCTACCGGGAGTACACCGGATATGTAGGAAACACCTAGCCTCTAGCCATATAAACGGGGGTCCCCACACGCAAACGCCCCATATATAACAATCATATTCAAATCGATTAATCATTTAAGCTCCAGTGAAACACAAAATACAGTAACCATTTAAGCTTAGCATTGTGTTTCTAGGTTAAATATTGACGTTAGGCTCCACGACTTCCGAAATGGTTAGCTATTGTGATAGGAACTTGGGCTAGCCTGGGTGTACTTCTCACGCTCTAGCCTCAACGAAAGTCAATGAGACCAGATTCTGTTCGATGGAAGATCAAAGTGTCAGAGAATAGACCAAGCCTGAAGTAGTTGAAGGGCCCTATTTTAACGGTCTGAAACGCAAGTGAGAAGCGCGAAACGGAAGTAGCTCTGTGGGCGGATCTCTGGCGCTGCTGCTATTATACCGGCGGATAAATTACTCTTGCGCCCGATGCAAGTCTAAAATGGGTCGGTCTGAATACCCGTAGGTGTGTTTTGGGCGTAACATGCAATAAACGTGAAATAAGAGTGCCATCTCCCATCCCCTTCAAGAGCCATGAGCGCATTTGAACCAGACGAGTTGCTATTTTGACAGCGCGTTTGCAGTCTCCGATGAGACAGATGTTCAGTTTATGGCCAAATAATATGAACAAATTCACACATGGAATAGCGTTTTCTTCTACAACTTCAGAAATACTGAGTCGTCATGTAAATATTGGCAAAGAAACACACATATGATATGCGGTCCTGTGGCCACAGCTGGGGGTCTATTTAATGATATGCGGCAATACATTAACAAACATCGTTTCTTACCAGTATTATATACATTATTGTTATCGACTTGTGTTCATAATATGCATGTGTCCCCCCGTTAATATTCATTGCCATGGACTGTATTATGCGTTACGTGTTTAGTTTGCGTGTGTTTAAACAGATGGGTGCACACACGCGCGCCCGCATTCATTAATTCTTTTAAACACACACACACACACACACACACACGAGCACCACCCGCATTCATTCATTATTTTTAACACTCACTCGCGGTAAAACGATGTTTTCTCACGATCAAATATTCATCAATCCTAAAAGTTAAGGGCTTGTACACGATGTCTGTGGCAAGAAAATATGTGTTTGCTGTACGGTGTTTGCAGATGCATTGATTTAAAAGTACAACTTATTACCGCTGTTTCAGCTGTTCTTTCCCAAATAATTTAACCCACTGTGGCGATCACAGGTGTGGACGCTAATTCAGATGCGCAAGGGATTCTGGGGGGGTTCATTTATCCTGGGGGTTTGGACCCTTTCGGGGACAGTGTGGTTGTTAGGTTGAGTGGGGTTAATGGGTTGGGGTAGTTAATTAGGTGTGCGTTGTTACTTGTTAACATGTTGTGTGTGTGTGTGTGTGCGTGCGTGTGTGTGTGTGTGTGTGTGTATCGCTGCTGCCACCGTCACCGAGAAGGACATGTTCGTTTGTTGGGTGCACTGTTTACCATGTTTGATGTTGGTCGTAAATAAAGGCAGTCCGGAGTCGTGCGGTGTATAGGGCACGGAACTGCATAATTGGTTGAACCTGGGCTCACGTCTCGTTCTTCCCGTGCTGCTCGCCACACGACGTTATCATTTACCGAAAAATGAGATTTTGTTTTGGATGGCTGGGATATAGCCTAATTTGCTCGAGTTTATTATTGTTTCCATTTGAACGCATGACAACAAAGTGTTTCCACAATCTGCATCAATATCATAATATTTCAATTAGGCAAGTCGTTTGCGTGTGTGCTGTTTATAGCCTACTGTGCAAGCTTATGTCGCAGTTCCGTCCTGCCATGGTACGTCAAATAGCAACACCAACTGCGCTATCCGCTAGTGCACTTAGACCAGTTATTTTTCGGTCACTGCTTTATCGATCTGTAGGGTAGCACCATGTGTCATTTGCGGCGGAGCACACCTCTGCTTTTTGCCGACACGCCTCTCAGGGCGCAAACCCTCGACCCTCGAGCTTTAGAAAGTAAATTGTGCTGTATGCAAGATAGGGCCCGAAGTGTCAAAGAATGGGCTCCAATTGACTCCCATTTGAAAAATAATAATTTAAAAGTAGAATATCTTAAAAAGTAAAAAATATATCTAGGTGAAAAAATACTATAGGTGAACAACTGTGGAAGGCAGCCCTCACCTAACTACTGTAATAAAAACTCATATTCTTACCTCCTGTAACATAACTCCTGTTATGATGGATGTGTACATTGACAGACTGCACACTGAGCCTCACTATGACTGTCTCTCCTCCTAGCCGATCAGATAACAGCCTTATAGCTTTTACAGCTGACAGGATTTAGATGAGTTTTGTATACTCGTCACACAATCCAGTTCTAAACCGAGCTAATAATAGAAGCGTAGGAGATCTGGGGATGAATGGCTGAGAACCTCATGTGTCGTATTCTCCTCAAAAGCACGTTCAGTCCAACCGGGGGGGAAAACTGAAGAGGGGCGTTCCCTGGCTGATGTCCCTCTCATCGACCGTAACAATGGAGAAGACCGACAGCGACTTGCAGCTGTGGGCGTCGCACTCCCAGCTCGCCCTGGCTGCAAATTATGAGATGAAATATCGGTTAATGGCACGCTATCGCCCACTGAGTGTAGTCCCCGGCACCAGGCTCTGAGACCTCCCTGGTCCCCATCCTGTAGTCTGCTGATGAGACAATTGCTTCCCCCCCCCCCCGACCCCCCTCATCCTCTGCGGGCTGTTCCTGCTGACCCCTCGGCCCACAGGGTGCATTCACACTACCTCTGTCCGCCGACAGATCTCATTGACTTTGCATGGGACGCTCTCGAAATGCATTGTAGGTCCGTCCGTTCTGTCGGCGCCCTGGCCTGCGTCAAAAAGTTGAGGATTGTTCAACTTGTCAGGCAGCGACGGATCCGTCATCCAATCAGATTATGCAAATACACTCCACGAGAATACTGGATCCATTTTGCAATAACAAGCGGGAAGAAGCAGGAAAAATCGGACCGTAATAATCTTTCTAAAGAAATGTGGAATCGATAGGATGGTTTTTTAGTCACCTGTTGTTTGTGTCATCTTTGTATTTGTGTCCACACACCGGCTTTGCAGCGGGGAGCGATTTGAATGGCTGCAGGCTGCGTCTACAAAGACTAGTCCCCTATACGTCAAACACGCCCTCGGTCATCCGTCGACAGTCGCATGTAGTAGTGTGAATGCGGCCCTCAACCTAAACACCTCTTTCAGTGCCGCTAGCTCCTCATGCACGGAGCAGCGGAGACTCGTGCTGTGGATTAATTACCTGCAGAGCACTGGGTTATTGTTTAAATGACTTTGGCAGCGAGGCGGAAAGGCCAAACCCAGCCAAGGGGTGAAAGCGCCCAATCACAGGTCGCCCCCTACCTTTGGTTTTAATTCAACAGGAGGACGTGTGGTCTTTATATCACCTGAGCTGCTTACACAATTAGAGCTCTAAATTATTAATTCATTCAGGTGCAGTCTGTATAATTGAGTGGCATCTAGCAGGACGGACTTGGCAAAACATTTATTTGATGTCATAAGTATGTTTGAATAAGTGTATGATCCCTGTCTCTAATAATGGGTATGTGTTACCCTATAGTGAGCCTTTGTATCTGCATAGGGAGGGGTCCTCTGGGAGTCTCTGCAGTAGCCCAGAGCGGACACATGGCTCTATGGGATGATGGTCTATCATACTCCATAACAATGGAGCAGGTGGAGGTCTAACAGGTGGAGCAGGTGGAGGTGGAGCAGGTGGAGGTGGAGCAAGTGGAGGTGGAGCAGGTGGTGAAGGTGGAGGTCTAACAAGAGGAGGTCTAACAGGTGGAGGTCTAACAGGTGGAGGTCTTACAGGTGGAGGTCTAACAGGAGGAGGTCTAGCAGGTGGAGCAGGTGGAGGTCTAACAGGTGCAGGTCTAACAGGTGGTGAAGGTGGAGGTCTAGCAGGTGGAGCAGGTGGAGGTCTAGCAGGTGGAGGTCTAGCAGGTGGAGCAGGTGGAGGTCTAACAGGTGGAGCAGGTGGAGGTCTAACAGGTGGAGATCTAGCAGGAGGAGGTCTAGCAGGTGGAGCAGGTGGCGGTCTAGCAGGTGGAGGTCTAACAGGAGGAGAAGGTGGAGGTCTAACAGGTGGAGGTCTAACAGGTGGAGGTCTAACAGGTGGAAGTCTTACAGTTGGAGGTCTAACAGGAGGAGGTCTAACAGGTGGAGGTCTAACAGGTGGAGGTCTAACAGGAGGAGGTCTTACAGTTGGAGGTCTTACAGGTGGAGGTCTAACAGGTGGAGGTCTAACAGGTGGAGGTCTAACAGGAGGAGAAGGTGGAGGTCTAACAGGTGGAGGTCTAGCAGGTGGAGGTCTAGCAGGTGGAGGTCTAACAGGAGGAGGTCTAACAGGTGGAGGTCTAACAGGTGGAGGTCTTACAGGTTGACGTCTAACAGGAGGAGGTCTAGCAGGTGGAGCAGGTGGAGGTCTAACAGGTGGAGCAGTGATATAGAGTGGAACATGGTGTATTTCTATGTATTGAAGGTGCTATATAAAAATAATTGTTATGGGTATCATTATAATTGCATTCCTGAAATAACCCGAGTGTACACAGGCCTACATGGGGAACAGAGGACACAGGCCATTGAAGAGATGTTGGATTTGCATCACAGTTTGAATTGATTAACACCAAGTGGTGATGGAAGACAGAGAGAGAGATGTTTACAGAGACGTCTGGGATCTACTGCTCCTTTCGACAGGCTGCTGCCTGGGCTGCTATTAATCCATCAGAACCGCAGAAACCTGTTTCCTCTGAGGGAGAAAGAATGTGACTGTTTTCCATATGCCTGCATGTAAACATACTGCAGCCCCAAAGAGCCCTCACTCTTACTTTTATTGATAAGTACCTGAGGCAGGCAGACAGTAAGCACTGAGTGGTGCCTCCCCCAAGTCAATCCAATTTCTCTTGGTCCATCCCAACCCCCCTCTCTCCTCTCCCCCCCCCCCCCTCCACTCCTTTCCACTCCTCTCCTCTCCTCTCCTCTCCTCTCCTCTCCTCTCATTTCCTTTCCTCTCCTCTCCTCTCCTCTCCTCTCCTCTCCTCAGTTGGATTGTATCGCAGCTTCCCATTTCAGTTTCTTTCAGGATAAAACAGGAGGAAACTGTTCTGCTCACACAGAGAAAAACAACTGGAGAATCCAGCAGTGAATGTATTCATGTATTCATGTAGCACATGTCATGGTAGAGTGATCATTTGAGAACATGTGATAGTTGAAGTGATGTCTTTGATCAGATATTCTCTGCCCAAAGAAATGAAAAACATTGTTCAAAAATAGATGGTTTCAAGATGTTGAACTGGTTCTGCCTGTGAGATAATCCTCCCCTCTTGCTGCTGTCGGTGAATGAACCTCTGTATCAAATCGTATTCCTTTAATCCAAATTCAACACTCATAATAATGCAGAACACGATTTACCCCACAGAACAAGGTCACCAAGGGTTGAGTGTTGATGTGCTGAGTATTGATCTGTTGAGTATTGATGTGTTGAGCATTGAGTATTGAGTGTTGAGTATTGAGTGTTGAGTATTGCGTGCTGATGTTGAGTATTGAGTGTTGAGTGTTGAGTATTGAGTATTGTGTTGAGTGTTGAGTATTGAGTATTGAGTGCTGATGTTGAGTGTTGAGTATTGAGTGTTGAGTATTGAGGGTTTAGTATCTATGTGTTGATGTGTTCCAGGCTCGAACCTCACGCGGCCAGGGGGCGTGGCTTGTCCTCTTGGCTTCTTCCCCTGTGGAAACCTCAGCCTCTGTCTGCCCCAGCTGCTGCACTGCAACGGCCTGGACGACTGTGGCAACCAGGCGGACGAGGAGAACTGTGGTACGGCTCCTCCTCTCCTCCTCCTCCTCCTCCTCCCCTACCTCTTCCTCCTTGTCCTCCTCTTCTTCTCCTCTCCTCTTCTCCGCCTCTTCCTCCTCCTCTTTTCCTCTTCTTCTCCTCCTCCTCCTCCTTGTCCTCCGCCTCTCCTCCTCCTTCTCCTCTTCTCCCCCTACTCCTCATCGTCCTCCTCCTCACCTCCTCTCCCTCTGACTTCCTCCTCACTACACGCCTACAGCTGTTGACCTGGCACAAGGTTTGAGGCGATGCTCTTCAGTTCCAATCATTAACAGTCCCAAAACATCGGACTGACTGAGCCTTTCTCCCTTGAAGAGCTCAATATCAGCATCAAAGCCATCGGCCTGGACAATATATTCACAGAGGAGATCAGGCAGTTTGGACCTCTCACACAGAAGTGGGTCCTTGAGCTGAGAAAAAACTGCATGCTGATATGAAACATCCCAAATATCTGGAAGAAAACAAAAATCATCGCTCTTCTAAAACCCGGTAAAGATCCAGCATATGCAAAGAGCTTCCGGCCAATCTCCCTGCTATGCCACCCGTACAAGCTGTTTGAACACCTGTTCCTCAATGGCTTACCTCAAGGTAGCTGGGACAGTGCCTAGATACACACAGCCTGTTAATATCTAGATACATACAGCCTGTCAATATCTAGATAAATACAGCCTGTCAATATCTAGATACATACAGCCTGTCAATACCTAAATACATACAGCCTGTCAATACCTTGATACATACAGACCTGTCAATACCTAGATGCATACAGCCTGTCAAAATCTAGATATGTACAGCCTGTCAATATCTAGATACATACAGCCTGTCAATACCTAAATACATACAGCCTGTCAATACCTTGATACATACAGACCTGTCAATACCTAGGTACATACAGGCCTGTCAATACCTAGGTACATACAGCTCTGTCAATACCTAGATGCATACAGGCCTGTTTATATATATTTGTCAAACTCTTAAATTTCCCTTGAGGTCCTACCTTCCAGCTGTCAGACAGAGAGAGAGAAAGCGAGATAGAGAGAGAAAGAGAGACAGAGCGAAAGAGAGCTCTAGTCTCTCACTCTGTAGAACCAAGGTAATTACGTTCCTCAGACCATGAGTCCTACTATCTCCGGGTTCTCCTGACACTATTTCTCTCTGCCTCAGCCCACACCTCAGTGTCGTCTGAGGAAGGGTCTTGTTGTTTTGTAACTTTATTTGACCCCAGGAGCCTTGGGAGCTGTAACTATATTTCCCAAAAGTATCCTGACATGATAGACGTGCAACAAGTCATTAAAAGTTTCCACAGACAACAAATACCATTTCAGTTCAAATAGGGGAGGGGAAACATGGATATTCATAGAGACATTCAGGGGGCAACATTAAACCTCCATGGAAGCTCTTAAAACATGTGCAGAAATCTGTTCCTACATTCTGAGGTCAGTCAGAGGACATTTGACCTGTCGCCAAATTCACACCCCATTCTGCAGCCTCTCGGGATACCCACTGTCTGTGTTACATCCCCAAACACACTATTTAATCATGTTTTGGGTTTTTTACACAAACAACATAAATCCACCATTAAATTGTTGTATTATGGCTCCTCCCTGTTTTTTTTAATGTAGTTGTCCGAGCTGATAGTATAGTTGAGTATAGTTGAGGCTGGAATGTCATTGGCTCATCTGCGTTCTGAAGGCGGAGCTTAGTGACAGTTCAATTCAACGTGGACGGGCGAAAGGGCTGCAAGCTTTGGTCCTCAGCTCTCTGCGTAGGTTAGGAACCGATGGAAATAGAGACAAGGGTCGGTCCCACTTAAAGAGATCGATGTGGCCCAGAGCACCTGTATAAATACCTGCTGCAAGTGGATGAGAGAGGAACCGTGACCTGGTCATACAAGCAGCCAGTGTGTTAGCAGTAGTAGTGACCCTCGGTGCATCCTGATAAGCCATATACAGACTCTGTGATGTGTCAGAGTGTTAGCAGTAGTAGTGAACCTTAGTGCACGCCGTAAGCAATGATTGGCATAAAACAAGTTTTTTCGGGACCAGAAGAAAAACAAGACTTATTTCGAAAAAATAAACCAAGTTTTTCCTGTAGTTTGTTGGTCTGAATTAAAATGTGTTCATTAAAAGACAAAGTCAATAAGGAAGCATTAAGGAGTCCCCCTTTCAATCTCAATTTCCTTTCCCAGCTCCAGACGACACCATGAGATTGGTTTGTTTGCGTTTGGCCCACCTCCAGGCAACCCTCCCTCCTGTTTCAGAGGGACCAACGGCAGGCTGCTCCAACTCTGTACATATGTTACAGTGCATCATGCCAGTGTTTACAGAGCCGTGGACACAAGGCCCGCCATGAAAGGGTTGTCATTCATCTCTCTACAGGACAAAGCTGTGAACCACCTTAGGCCATCTTACTGCGTATTGTCCTGGAGCTAAATCTGTGCAGGTTTTCAGGTTTTTGGCACAACACTTCTAGCTTCAAGATGTTCTTTTATGCTTGTTTCTTTGGCAGAGGATCAACGTATAACGTTGGAAGACGCTGCCAGCTAAATTATGATTCTGACAGAAGTAAATATGTAAAAGAATACTGCTAACTTAATTATTCAGGGTATTTACTGAATTCATCTGTTGAGTCCTTCTGAAAACTGTCCCTGATACACATCTCTGAATCCAAGACTCCCAGACACATTTTCACGTCCTGCTCTCTTCTCCCCTCCCCTCCTCTCCGGTCCTCTCCCCTCTCCTCTCCTCTCCTCTCATCTTGTCCTCTCCTCTCCTCCTCTCTCCTCTCCTCTCTACTCCTCCTCCTCCTCCTCCTCCTCTCTCCTCTTCTCCTCCTCCTCTCTCCTTCTCTCTGTTCTCCTCGATGTTCTGTGTAATCCAGTGTGTACATATCCCCGTACGCCTCACAGCCGGGGGTAACGCAGAGATCATCACATTCTTATCTTGTGCATCAGAAGTCCCATCAGCGATCCTTAGAATCAGTCCTATTGTGCCTCCACACGTCTGCTCACGGATGGGTGAGATGCTTCTGATTGGATGACCTTTAATTACCATTGTCTGTTAATCTGCTAAAGTAAACATCCTCAAACATGTGCCAGGTGGCTTTCACACTGTTGGTATCATTATTTCTCTTTACTTTTATTAGTGTGTTGTATTCATCTAGTTGTACTTTAGCTCATCTAGTTGTACTTCAGCTAATCTATTTGTACTTTATCAGTGTCATTGTGATGGTGAGTTGAACTAGTGTTAGCTTTACATTGAGCTCAGGCCAAGCTCAGTGTAAAGCTAACGTTCCTCTAGTTCTACTTGTAGCTCAGTGTACAGCTGTTCTTCAGAGCGTTCCTCTAGTTCTACTTGTAGCTCAGTGTACAGCTCTTCTTCATAGCCCAATGCTCCTCCAGTGGGCCAGCAGGGTGCATGCTGGGATCGTTCATTGTGACAGAGGTGTGCAGGACGGTGTGTTGAGGAAACAGCTGGACGGGTGGGCTGCCGACAGACGGCAGCAGACAGATGAACCGCCTGGTTCCTCTGTGACCGCCTGGTTCCTCTGTGAACCTGGTTCCTCTGTGACCGCCTGGTTCCTCTGTGACGCCAGGTTCCTCTCTGACTGCCTGGATCTTCTGTGACCGCCTGGTCCCTCTCTGAAGCCTGGTTCCTCTCTGACCGCCTGGTTCAACTCTGACCGCCTGGTTCCTCTGTGACGCCTGGTTCCTCTCTGACTGCCTGGTTCTTCTGTGACCGCCTGGTTCCTCTGTGACGCCTGGTTCCTCTCTGACCGCCTGGTTCAACTCTGACCGCCTGGTTCCTCTGTGACGCCTGGTTACACTGTAACGCCTGGTTCCTCTGTGACGCCTGGTTCCTCACTTACCACCTGGTTCCTCTCTGACAGCCTTGCTCCTCTCTGACCGCCTGGTTCCTCTGTTAGCGCCTTGTTCCTCTGTGACGCCTGGTTCCTCTGTTAGCGGCCTGGTTCCTCTCTGACCGCCTGGTT
>NC_136943.1:3642002-3722002 GCF_949987615.1 Pollachius pollachius
CATGAAACGTCTGTTGTCTTGAGATCCAGGAGATTATAGAACCAGCAGGTCCAGGCCTTTGAGAAGACCTTGAGTCAACAAGGGGTGATGATCTCTACTGAGGAGCCTGCCTCAGCAGGGGAGATGTTCTGAGGAGATGTGATGTGAACATGGGCTGCTGTTCTCTACTGAGGAGCCTGCCTCAGCAGGGGAGATGTTCTGAGGAGATGTGATGTGAACATGGGCTGCTGTTCTCTACTGAGGAGCCTGCCTCAGCAGGGGAGATGTTCTGAGGAGATGTGATGTGAACATGGGCTGCTGTTCTCTACTGAGGAGCCTGCCTCAGCAGGGGAGATGTGATGTGTACATGGGGTGATTTTCTCCACTGAGGAGCAGCAGGGGGGCATGTCCTGAGGAGATGTTCTACGTTAAGAGCAGAGTCGGAGGGGTTCATTGAAGATGGTTGAATTTAACGATCCGAATGGGTCATGGACCTTGCACTACGGGTGGACGGAACACGGGAGCTGAACATGTCTAATCTGAAGCTCCAGGGCCTGCAGCTCCTCAGAGCAGATCGTTGGGTGTGAATGCCTCCTCCACACGACTCTGGAACTCTAGAAACAGCCTCAGCAGTGATTTCCACAAATGCCTCTCCCCTTGTGGAGGAGGGAAGAGCAGCATGAAAACCCTTCTGCTGTTGGACACTCCTTGGCCGTCCAGGTCACCAGACACATTTTTCATTTGACCAAGTTGATAACTACAACATCAAACTTTAATTAAAAATGTTCTTGTATGAACAAACTTACTGGCCTTGATATGCTCCAACTTCCAATCCAATCAATAAAATCATGAATACGGTAATCACCCCGGGTTAATGAATTGGATGATATTGTTCATGTGGAAGAGGTGTAGGACCTTCTAGACGTGTGTTGACCTAATCCGTCCTTCATTGAGCCTGTGTGTGTGTGAGCTGGGCTAACACACACGACAGCACGCAGCAGACCAGTGGGAGGTGGTTCGGAGCACGTCTGATCTTTAATGAGCGGGCCCACACATCCCCCCGGACTCCCTTCATGACGGCTCTGTTCTCCCGGACACACGGTGGTTACCTGTGTGTGTGTGTGTGTGTGTGTGTGTTTCTGTATTGTGTGGTCTGTGTGTACTGTGTGTGTGTGTTTGTGTGTGTGTCTGTGTGTGTGTGTGTGTGTGTGTGTGTGTGTGTGTTTGTGTGTGTGTATACTGTGTGTACTGTCTTTGCTGTGTGTTTGTGTGTGTTTGTACTGCGTGAACTGTGTGTCTACTCCCCTCTCCCCTCCCCTTCTCCCTCTCTCCTCTCCTCTCCTCTCCTCTCCTCCCCTCTCCCCTTCTCCCCTCTCCTCTCCTCTCCTCTCCTCTCCTCTCCTCTCCTCTCCTCTCCTCCCCTCTCCTCTCCTCTCCCCTTCTCTCCTCTCCTCTCCTCCATCTTTACACATACAGGAGTCTGTTGCTGTATGTATTCTGTTTCCCTGATGACTTTCTCCTATTCCTCCTCTAACTCCTACACCTCCTCCATGTGCTCCTCTCCCTCCGGCTACTCAGTGCTAGGAGGAGTCCCAGAGTCATGTCAGTGTCGGGGCCTGGAGGTGGACTGTGATGGGGGCGGGCTGCAGAGCGTTCCCTCCGTCGCTGTCAACGTCACCATGATGTGAGTGGGAACCGTAGACAATCAAATACAATGGAACACACAATGGAATACTCCTCCTCCTCCTCCTCCTTCACTCCTCCTCCTGCTCCTCCTTTACTCCTCCTCCTCCTTCTGCCCTCCCCCCACTTTCCTCCTCCCCTTTCTCCTCCTCCTTTCTCCTCCTCCTTCACTCCTCCTCCTCCTTCTGCCCCTCCCTTTCCTCCTCCTCCTTTTCCTCCCCCTCCTCCTCCTTCTCCTTCACTCCTCCTCCTCCTCCTTCTCCTCCCCTCCTCCTCCTTCACTCCTCCTCCTCCTCCTCCTCGTTCCCCTTCCTCCTTCTCCTCCTCACTCCTCCTCCTCCTTCTCCTCCTTCACTCCTCCTCCTTCCCTCCTCCTCCTCCTTCACTCCTCCTCCTTCGCCTCCTTCACTCCTCCTCCTCCCTCCTCCTCCTCCTTCACTCCTCCTCCTCCTCCTTCACTCCACCTCCCCTCCTCCTCCTCCTCCTCCGCCTCCTCCCTGTAATGTGTTCTCAGTGTTGTTCTGCCGCCTCCATCAGGTTGTTATCAGCAGCCCCCAGCTGCCTGCACTCCTCTGAACTCCTCTCAGCCAAGTCCAGCAGTTCCGTCCACATTATCACATTATCGGCCTCAGTCTTTGTTCTACAAATTTCTTCCTACACGCCCTGAACAGCCGTGCTGTTGGGTTGAGGTTCAACGTTGTGCGGAACACGGTCTCATGGCAGACGAGCTCTGGGGAACACGGCGTTACACTTTCTTTCACTCTATATACGTTTTGACCAATCAGGTTGCTGGAGGCGGGGCTCTGGAGGCGGAGCTCTGGAGGCGGGGCTCTGGAGGCGGGGCTTTGTAGGCGGGGCTCTGGAGGCGGGGCTCTGGAGGCGGGGCTCTAGAAGCGAACACAAAGTCTGGTCGCACTAGTACAGTATATAAAGGAGCTATAAAGGTTTCCTCCAGTAAAATATCTTCTTAAAGAAACACTTAACATGAATCAGCATATAATAGCTTTGCAGAATGTAGCTTAGCATAGCATAGCGCAGGGTGGCCTTAGTGAGGTCCCCCCTTCACTGTAAAGCGTCTTTGAGTGTCTAGAAAAGTGCTATATAAATTCCATCCATTATCATTCTTATTATTATAGCGCAGCATAGCCTAGCTCCCCTCGTAATGAGATGGTGTTCTGTGTTCCCCCGCAGGTCTCTCCAGAGGAACCTGTTGGGGAATCTGAACGGACGCGTCTTCTACCAGTACCAGAGCCTCCACCGGCTGTGAGTCTGGAGGAGCCTGGCGTCTCCAACAATACTAGCTATAGGTCCACAGACTTGAGTGACAGTCTGTCACTTTCCTCCTTCCTCTCGTCTCCTCTCCTTTTCTCTCCTCCATCTTGACACATACAGGAGTACACTCAGTCTGTCACTTGGACACACTGATGGACGGGGCTCTTGGTTTCTCCCTGCAGGTATCTGCAGCACAACGGTATAGCAGCGGTCCACCCCGATGCGTTCAGAGGACTCTACAACCTGACACGGCTGTGAGTGGAAGAGCCCGGGTCAATACCCTGATATGTTATCAGTGCGTCCTCGTGCTGATCCTGTCTGCTGCACCGCACTGCTAAACTCTTGACAGGTTCTTCTTCAGAATGAAAACAATGCATACAGTCGTGTGTGAAAGTAGCGCCGGGACATGAATGTAATAACGAGTGTTTCCATACGAGCTGTAGACCCTAAGGGGCTCCAGCCCACAAACGTCAGCCCCTTCAGACAGCAGTTCATCATCGTGTGCCATTGTAGGGTGATGGTCTGAATGCAGTTCTGCTGGGAGGAGTTTAGGAGTTTTATGTGTTGCTCTCCTCTCTCCTTCTCCTTCTCATCTCTCCTTCCTCTCTCCTCTCCTCTCTCCTCTCTCCTCTCTCCTCTCTCCTCTCTCCTCTCTCCTCTCTCTCTTCTCCTCTCTCCTTCTCCTCTCTCCTCTCTCCTTCTCCTCTCTCCTCTCTCTCTCCTCCCTCCTTCTCCCTCCTTTCTCTCCTCTCTCCTCTGTCCTCTCTCCTTCTCTCTCCCTCCCCTCACCTTCTTCTCCTCTCTCCTCTCTATCTCTTCCTCTCCTCTCTCCTCTTTCCTCTCTCCTCTCTTCTTTCTCCTCTCTTCTCTCTCCTCGCTCCCCTCACCTTCTCCTCTCTCCTCCCTCCTTCTCTGTCCTCTCTCCTCTCTCCTTCTCCTCTCCCCTCACCTTCTCCTCTCCTCTCTCCTCTCTCCTTCTCCTCTCTCCTTCTCTCTCCCCTCACCTTCTCCTCTCTCCTCCCTCCTTCTCTCTCCTCTCTCCTCTCACCGTCTCCTCTCCTCTCTCCTTCTCCTCTCTCATCTCTCCTTCTCCTCTCTCCCCTCACCTTCTCCTCTCTTCTTCTCCTCTCTCCTCTCTCCTTCTCCTCTCTCTGTCCTCTCTCCTTCTCCTCTATCCCCTCGCCTTCTCCTCTGGCCTCTCTCCTTCTCCTCTCTCCCCTCACCTTCTCCTCTCTCCTCTTTCCTTCTCTCCTCCCTCCTTCTCTCTCCTCTGTCCTCTCTCCTTCTCCTCTCTCCCCTCACCTTCTCCTCTCTACTCTCTCCTCTTTCCTTCTCTCCTCCCTCCTTCTCTCTCCTCTCTCCTCTCTCCTCCCTCCTTCTCTCTCCTCTCTCCTCTGTCCTCTCTCCTTCTCCTCTCTCCCCTCACCTTCTCCTCTCTGGACTCCAGGTACCTCAGCTTCAACCAGATCTCCGTGCTGCTCCCCAGAGTCTTCCAGGATCTGCACAGGCTGGAGTGGTTGTACGTTCCCCGTAATGAAGCTGCGCGCTGATGTTAATACGGGGTTTGGTATTCTGAGCAGCAGAGCATGTGGCCTCCGCCTGTGGTGGTAGCAGGGAGGCCTTGGGGTGTGTGGTCCCAAATGGGGTGGCTGTTGGCGTTTGGATCGACTCGTGTTAACAAGGAGATGTTTCTGTTTCTGCAGAATCCTGGAGAATAACAAGATCCAACAGATCTCCTCCCTCACCTTCACCGGACTGAACTCCCTGGTCCTGCTGTGAGCTCCTCTTCGTTCATCTGTCTCCTCACCTCATCATATCCTCATCTCCTCATGTCTTCTTTTCTTCATGTCTTTTTAATCTTTATTCATCTCTTCACTCATTCATCCCTTAAGTATGAACTCCCCTGACTACCCTGTCTGGCTCAGTGTGTCGAGGGTGTTGCTGCTGTCAGCATTCTCCTCTGTTTGCGTTGTGAAGGGAACCTCTGGTGAACATCTGCTGGAGCATTGTTGTGGTGGTGATCGGCTTTCCCTGCATTGTTCTGAAAGTTTAAAGGCAGAAGTCGGTTCTGGAAGAATCCACCTAGGATTTATCATGCCTTATTATCATTCATATGTATTAGATAATATGTATTATGTATATGTATGTATTAGTATGTATGAAGTATTATTTATCAATATGTATTAGATTGCATGTATTATGTATTAGTATGTATTATAGTTTGTGTTTCTGGCCCCCAGTGTTCTGCTGAACAACTCTCTGACCCGACTGGAGAACGTCTGCAGAGAAATGCCTCGACTCAACTGGCTGTAAGATACAAATACATATCAACTCATGATATGTGATGGTGTGCGTGTGTGCGTGTGTGTGTGTGTGTGTGTGTGTGTGTGTGTGTGTGTGTGTGTGTGTGTGTGGCCAGAATAAGAAACAAGCTCCAAATATAAATCGATTGGTTTGTATTAAAATGCTAAACAGCACTATTCTGCAAGTATGTCCAACCTCCGTTTCTTGTCTGTTGTTCTGTTCTGTTAATGAAGAGACCTGGAGGGAAATGAGATCCAGACTATTGGAAACACCTCCTTCTCCTCCTGCAGCCGGCTGACAGTCCTGTAAGTACAGAGAATACCAGAACAGAGTACAGACACACAGTACAGACACGTCATTAAGGAGCAGGTAGGGGTTAGACAGTACAGAGACAGGTCATTAAGGAGCAGGTAGGGGTTAGACAGTACAGAGACAGGTCATCAAGGAGCAGGTAGGGGTTAGACAGTACAGAGACAGGTCATTAAGGAGCAGGTAGGGGTTAGACAGTACAGAGACAGGTCATCAAGGAGCAGGTAGGGGTTAGACAGTACAGAGACAGGTCATTAAGGAGAAGGTAGGGGTTAGACAGTACAGAGACTGGTCATTAAGGAGCAGGTAGGGGTTAGACAGCACAAACACAGGTCATTAAGAAGCAGGTAGGCGTTAGACAGTACAGAGACAGGTCATTAAGGAGCAGGTAGGGGTTAGACAGTACAGAGACTGGTCATTAAGGAGCAGGTAGGGGTTAGACAGTACAGAGACAGATCATTAAGGAGCAGGTAGGGGTTAGACCAGTGGTTCTAAACCTTTTATACCACGTACCACCACAGAAAATATTTGTCTCCCCAAGTACTTCCATTATGAAAGATGTTATAAAATATAACAACATAAAGTAGCATAGGCCTGCGGCCCTATTCATCTACGCACATCTCATGCAAGAGGCACATCTATTCTTAAAAATGATGTCATTTATTGTTAGCTGTTGTCAGCTGTACAAATTGGTAGCACTAGAACAGAGACACAGAAACACGTACACATACACTCAAAGCAAATGAGAACACGGTCTCATGGTAAATGTATTTCGATTTGTACAGTGGCGGCTGGTGGTTTTAAAGTGAGGGAGGAAGGACTGCGTGCTTGGTTGCCATTGGCCTGCTTGCACTGTTAGTGGAATATGGTGGCATAAGTATGTGAGACTCAAGTTGTTTCAGGGTGTTTGTGGGGAACTACAAAATAGCTGGGAGGGATAATTATGTGAATTAATACAAATCCACCAGTGGCAGCATTGGACTTTGAAAGCTGGTGGGCAGCATGCCTTGGACTACAAGGGCAGAAGGAAATGATGCAAAGTCAATTAGTCAAATCAGGCCTACTCTTGATTTGTAAAACTAAATAAAGAAATCTGGGCCTAGCATTGGGCCTATTTTTTCCCTCAATGACTGAAGCTATTGGTTGTAATTTGGCTATGTTTATTTTCAGCTACAATTGTTTTAAGAACAATTTAAAATGCATCATGCTCTGAATCATTCACTAACATCCTTTCCACAATGTCAAACAGAAAGGTCAGGGTAACAAACAATTAAAAGAACAACAAGAACATTATTTCCGCGGGCAGCCCGGCTCCGCAGCCCAGCCGTGGGCTACAGAAACGCCAATATAACCGAACAGAGACGCACTGTACCACAACGAACTGTAGAGGTGCAGTAGTGGTACCCCTCGGTGGAAACGAGCAGTGTTGGGGTAGTTACTCGAAAAAGGTAATTAGTTACTTATTACTAGTTACTTCTGTAAATTGTAATGAGATTACTTAACTAGTTACTGAATTTGAAAAGTAACTTCACTACTGACTACTTTACTTTCCCGTTTCTTAATTTACTGTAGACACATGGACAAACATCATAGCCCTATCATCACTTAGTGTTTATTGTATAAATCTATACAAAATAGCATATAAAACCATATGAAAGAACAATATCATTGTCTGCACAAAGAAATGCCTCACTGTAAAATCCACAAACAACAGGATAAAGTAAAAACACAAGGTTTTGGGAAACATGAGAACAAAAATTAAGTGGTCAATTAAAAGTATAAAAAGGTCACTTTATCCCATACAATTAAAATAGAAATGCACTTAAGCGGTGGTGACACATGCTGTTACTTTATGTAGTCCAAAGGCTGAATGAACCTGATCTTTTTCTCAAGCCATGTCATCGTAAGTGTGTCTTCCTCTCAACCTCTTGCAGGCAAGAGCAGCCTTCTCAAGTTTTAAAGTAGCCTAATGCTGTCTGCACCATCATTCCTAAGTAACTTTTGTTGTTGGCGGACCAAATGTCCGCCGTCAGTACAATGAAAGTATCCATGGAAAGTAACATTTTTTGTATTACAAGTTTCTTTGAAAATGAATTTGAATATGCAAATGAGATATACACTAATTGAATATAGGCTATACCCAAAATATACCCGCATAGGCTTAATTTTTTCCTTTACTCCTATCACAATCAAACCTCACACAGTGAAAGTATACATGAAAAGGAACTTTTTTGTTTCTTGGAAAAATCTATTTTAATCTATTGCAAATGATCTCAACACTAGGCCAAATTGACTTGTCCAATAAGCCATAAAGCCACAAGTAAAACACGGGCCAAATAACTAACACATTCATGTCCATTCAGTTAGTTAACCTATGCATAAACACAATAAATTTGAAGTCACTTGCCACACTTACCTGGGTCACTTTTTTATTTGTGAACAAGCCTAACCTAGTGACATGACAGAAAGTCAGAATAGCCATTTTAGTCATTAGTAACATGCTGAGATTACATTTTGGGCTGGTAGATTTACAAATGATTGGTATTGTTGGTAAGATTACGAGATAAAAGGCAGAAGTTATTCTTACCAACTAAACGATTCACTCTCACACAGAAGACAGATGAAAACCAGATAGACACACTTTCCAGACATTCCACACTTTCCACACATTGCCAGACACCACAACTGCTTCTCTTTTTGTAGTAGGCTAAGCAAGTATTTCAGACCAGACGGGCCACACATCAGACTTCCACCGTTTGAAAAGTAGCTTTGCAGAAGCTATCAACAGCAATATCTAGGCTAGAAACCCAATCGGAACATTTTAAGTTACCAACTCCTTTCTAACTAGATATTTTACTGTAGATACATTTTGCTTAAGGCCAAAACTACTTTTTATCTTGAAGTAGCATCGCCTAGCCTACTGACACGAACTAACGTTAGCTTGCTGGCACTAGCAAATTCTATAGGGCCTAATTTCATTGCTAGACAACACTGTTTTCTTTTTTCTTTTTTGTTTATGCAGTGTGTAATGTATGTAAACAGGGGAAATGGAAAAGTGTAAAATGTGTAATGAGTCATTCAGTGATGAAAAAACATCAGTTGTTCTACGAGCAAAAGGCAGCAATGGTGTGAACCGTGCCAGTGCTCAACGTGGAAGTAGCTTAGGGACAATTCCTGGAGACAGAGTACACATCGAATGCCACCGCAACTATTGTAAAGCAGAAAATATTGTATGTGATAATGTAATACCATCTTTGCAACAACCACAAATCAAACATAATCTCCCCTCAGAACAGAACTTCAATTTTCAAGAGCATTGCTTGTTCTGTGGACAACCAACTGAAATAGATAAGAAAAATAAGCACAGGGAGAACATTTATATCTACCAAGTAGACATAAGATAAGCAAGAGCCTAGACTTCGAGGAAAGGATTGTGCAGGTTTGCCACTTAAAGAACGATGAATGGTCTGATACTGTTTGGGGGAGAATATCATCTGTCCATGACCTTCATGCAGCCGATGCAATGTACCACAACATGGTCGTGGTACATTGCATGCAACAGTAACTTTCGAAATATGAAGAATATTCTGAGTCAATTCTCTGCAAACCCAGGCAACAAACCCAAAAGATTCAAAGTCGGAAGACCTGAATATTATGAGAGAACAACAGCATTCCTAAAGGTGGTAAACTTTTTAGAAGAATACGGTGATGAACAAATTACTATTCAAGACCTTATGGTTAAGATGACAGAGTACTTACAAGACACAGATTGTGAACCATATTGTGCAAAGTGGATCAAAATTAAAATAAAGGAACACTTTGGAGATAGAGTAATGCTGACTGGTCTGAAAAAAAAACCCAATGTGTGGTCACTTTGGGAGACACAGCCCACTCAATTCTTCATGAATTTCACAAGCAACAAAAATCTAATAATCCAGAAGACGAGAAGCTGAATATAATTAAAACCGCTACAAAGTTAATTGGAAGTGATGTCAAATTCATGGGAGTCCTAAACGATACTTACCCAGACTCAAGTGACATTGCAGCTGCTGCAAGCTATGTTCCAGAGTCACTACAAGTTCTACTGAGGAATATGTTTGCTGGTAAAAACATTGATATAAAGGTTGCATCAATTGGACAGTCCATCATGCAAGCAATAAGACCAAGGACGATGATTGCACCTTTTCAGCTTGGCTTAGGGGTCCAGATGCATCACCATTTTGCGTCACGCTTTTTGGTAAACACACTCCATGAGCATGGCTGGTGGGCAGCATGTCTTGGACTACAAGGGCAGAAGGAAAGGATGCAAAGCATCCATGGAATGGGTATAATAGCTAGTATTACATCAGGAATGCAACAAAACAAACCTGTTCCAAAGATCCAAGTGACTGCTGCAGATATTGCTGCGGTTGGTCGCATAAACATTCAGTACTTTAAGTTTCCTCCTATACGTGAACCTATTGTGTATCAGCCACTGGCTCTGTTGCCAGCAGATAACAAAACATCACAGCTGGATATTTTGTGGAAGACATCCCTACTCCTTCACTCTCAAAGGCCATCATGGTCTGGTATGATGCAGATGCTGCATCTAGATGAACACCCTGGGAGAGCTTCAGTAACATTCCTTCCAATGATTGATCTTGATCCCAGTGGTGAATCCTGCATATACTCAACATTGAGGTTTGTGGCAACTCAAGCTCTGCAGTATGATGTGACCCCTGTTCTGACGTTCGACCAATCCCTTTTCTGGAAAGCCTTGACCATTATCCAGTCTCAGGCTTGGGGGATTGCACATGCAAATGAGCTTCTTGGGTAGCATTGGACATTTAATGGCAGGGTCTGGACTGGAGGAGCTACTAGAGGTGGTGTATGCTGGAAATACAGTGTGCCACATGATGTCTGGCAAGGCTGTGTCCAGGGCAGTTTGTCGTCACATGCTAGTGGATGCCACACTTAACACCATGTTGCTGGCTGATGCTTACAATGTGCCACTACCAACCAAAGACACAGCAGAACAACCTCCAGTTGAGATGACGCCTGTCGCTGATACTGTGCCAGATGAGGAAGTTCCAGATACCCAAGAAACAGTCACAACTGACTTGAATATTGCAGGTGAGCTATATGACCAAGTCATGTCTTCTAATATGCCGATAGAAGAACTTTGTTCTGCTGAGGTTTTGGAGAGAATCCAGAGTGCACTCAACAACAAGAAGGATACAATGCGTATGAGAACAGCACAGCTTTGGCTGCAGTACATTGACATGATTGATATTCTGAGAAACTGAGAGGACAGGCAACTGGAGATTGCACCTTCAGTGTGTTCATGATATGCTACACTACTTTGCCGCTTCTGGACACAGACTATATACAAAGTCAGCCTATGTATACCTGCAAATGATGACAGCCCTACCTGAAACACATCCAAATGCCCACAAGAAATTTGAGGAGGGATTTCACGTAGTGAGGCGGAGCAACAAGTATTGGGCTGGACTGTCCACTGATCTCATTATTGAGCAGGTGCTCATGAGAAGTGTAAAAACACATGGAGGCTTAAGAGGAAAAGGATTTACAGAGACTCAACACTTGGTGTGGGTCCTCTCAATGCCAGCATGTGCAAACATCAACAATGCTATGCAGTCTTTTACGGGTGTCTCATATGAGACCAGCGACCAACATAAAGACCTCTCCAAGGCCAGGCAGACTAGAGATGTCAGTGGCACTCTTGCCCTTGTCACCTTTCTCAAAGAGAAAGACCCATTCACTGAGAACCCTTCCCTTCACAACATTGCTAATGGTATGACAGCCCAGTAGGGAGTCAATGTTGAGAAATCAAGGGAAATTGGGTGCAAGATTTTGGAGTCTATGGTAGGGAAACCAGTGGAGGAATTCACCTTCAGGAAAGCTGACCAAGCAGTGACACTTGCCTCTAGATCAACTGTCAAGATCAAAGGAGAGACAGTGGTAGTGGATCCACAGCTGTTATTCCAGCGGCTTGTAGCAGTGAGAGACCGTTGTGAAGATATGCCATCACTGTTCAAGTATGAACTCTGCAGTCACCTGCCTGCTTTGTTTGAACCATCCTACCTCCCCCTACAGGCAAACAAGGCAATTCTTGCCGATGTCCTCTGGAAATCTATTGAGCAGCAGCAAAGACAACCCAGCAGTGATGTCCAGCATGTCCTTGATGAGGGTGCATTACTACATCGTCTACCATGGCTACAAGGGTCCACATATGACCGTGTGTGTGAAATGTATGTCAGATATGTCACACAGAAATATGGTACGGCTACTGTCATAGTCTTTGATGGCTACAAATAAGAACCAACAATAAAAGACGCCACTCAACTGAATCGAACAGGTGTTACTCCCGGTGTGACTGTACACTTCTCTGGTGACATGATCATCCAATCCAAAAAGGACCAGTTCCTTAACAATAAGGAAAACAAACAGCGGTTCTTGGTTTATCTCAGTGATAAACTTGAGAGGGCTGGGTGTATCACAGACCATGCAAAGCACAATGCAGATGTGCTCATTGTCCAAACTGCCATTGCCTCTGCAAGAACAAAAGACACAGTCTTAGTAGGGGATGACACAGACTTGTTAGTACTCTTGTTGCATCACGCTGATCTGAATGCACAGGAGCTGTTTCTGGCACCAGAACCAAAGAAAGCAACAAAAACAAGACGGATATGGTGCATAAAGCAGACAAAGGAGTTACTGGATCCCAAGGTGTGTGACAATCTCCTCTTTATCCATGCCACTTTAGGCTGTGATTCTACGTCTCGTCTATTTGGCATAGGAAAGGGAATGGCACTGAAAAAAGTAAAGAACAACACTAGCTTTCTCAAACAAGCCAAGGTGTTCAGCCAGTCACAGGAAAATGTGGGAAAAGCCATCATCATTACAGCAGGTGAAAAAGCTCTAGTATCACTGTATGGAGGCGAAAAAAATTAATCACTGGATATGCTAAGATACAGGCGATTCTGTTTTAAAGTAACTCAGAACTCATCTCCAGTGGAACCTCAATCTCTCCCTCCAACGTCAACAGCTGCAAAGTTCCATAGTCTTTGGGTCTTTTACCAAATGATGGAGTGGAAAGGGGGAAGTGAATGTATGGACCCAAATAACTGGGGGTGGCATGTTTTGGATGGGAGATTTATGCCAACAATGACCGATCAGCCTGCGGCACCACCAGAAATACTAGATGTAGTTCGCTGTAGTTACAAGAAAGACTGCAGCACAAAGAGATGCACATGCAACAAACATGGACTCCCTTGCACTGACATTTGCGGAGAATGTCGTGGTACTAGCTGCACAAACTCACAGTTGCCTGCTTTCTCAGATGAGTATGACCCAGAGGGGAAGAACTAAGCAAAGAACAAACCAGGAACTGATATAGGGGGTGCCAGAACCAAGAGCCACAGAGAAGGGGTTGAGGATCCAGGCTGAATAATTAAAAAGATAAAATAAAAATAAAAAACACCAAAAAAATACCACCCCTTTTGTTGCTACCTTGTCGTGGTGGGGAGGCTTGTGTTCCTCCGTGACCCTGAATACTATACCGGCGGGGGTTATACCCCTGGCAGGTACTACCAAGCCAGACAGTTTTCAGGTTAGAGGCCAGTCTAAAAGCAGTAGGATGATTGGATGAAGATTGGGCCGATATATTTATCATACATATGAATGGTGTTTCTGCCTATGCAAGTTAGGACATATTCAATAAGTTTGGAGCTCATGTGCATATTCATATTCATTTTAAAAGAAACTTGTAATACAAAAAAAGTTACTTTTGGATGTATTTTGGCCATATTCGATTAGTGTATAGCTCATTTGCATATTAAAAATCATTTTCAAAGAAACTTGTAATACATTTTTTTTACTTTTCATGGGTACTTTCATTGTGTATAGTTTCATTTTGATAGGAGTAAAGGAAAAAAAATAGCCCCATTGGGGTGTATTGTTGTCTGGCCTTATTGGCGCACATCTGGGATTGATGAGAAATTAACATATTTACTCAACTAGGTTTTCTTAGGACTTTTAGTATGTTGTTCTGGACACCTCATAGAAATGATCTATGCTGAAAAAAATTATTATACAATTATTCTGTCGGAAACGCTACTTTGCCTGGACTAGGTGGTGGCCACATGATGCAGAGAGGACTCGAAAATTATTTTGAGCTTCGATTCCATGTCGGTATAACACTTCAGGTAATGGGAAAATGTTTTCCTGTCGGATGTTGGCTTGCGAGTCGCGGGTATTTTATCTAGTATTTTTTTCAACATCGTTTTTTGTGCTGTGATTCGTGTCAGGTTGCTCTATAGGAGTCATTAATAAGAAATTAAGACCAGAAAAGTAGTATAATTGGAGATCTTTAAGGAGAAGGAAGGGGTTAGACAGTACAGAGACAGGTCATTAAGTAGGGGTTAGACAGTGATGTCTGACTGTGTTCTGTTGTTCTCCAGGGTTCTCCAGAGGAACAGGATCAGTGTGATCCAGGACCAGGCCTTCTCCGTGCTCCGCCTGCTAGGAGAGCTGTGAGTCGTCTTCACACACAGAGCAGCTGAACTGGGGCTCACTCAGACCCCCCCCCCCACTGAGGATGGGGCCCTGAAGGAACGGCTGTACTTTGAACCGACAAATCGCTCTGTTCCTTTGAGTTTCTGCTTGATTTGTTTAAAGAGGTGTCTGAAGGTAACAGATCACAGTAAGCATCAGGGACTGAGACTAGGGGTCACAGGAGGCCGGGGAGAAGGGCGGACTTCGGATCCCTGACTCAGGACATTAACTGAGAGGGCTGCTGACCTCTTGTGTGAGGGGTGCTGACCTCTGACCTCTTGTGTGAGGGGTGCTGACCTCTGGCCTCTAGTGTGAGGGGTGCTGACCTCTGACCTCTAGTGTGAGGGGTGTTGACCTCTGACCTCTAGTGTGGGGGGTGCTGACCTCTGACCTCTAGTGTGAGGGGTGCTGACCTCTGACCTCTAGTGTGAGGGGTGCTAACCTCTGACCTCTAGTGTGAGGTGTGTTGACCTCTGACCTCTAGTGTGGGGGGTGCTGACCTCTGTCCTCTAGTGTGAGGGGTGCTGACCTCTGACCTCTTTCAGGGATCTGTCCAACAACCGGCTGGCCTCCTTCCCTCCTCGCCTCTTCTCCTTCCTTGGGGATCTTCTCCAACTGTGAGACGCGCTCTCTGCTCCGCCAGCACACCCCCACCCCCCACCCATCACCCACCAACCCCACCCCCACCCATCACACGAATTATGTGAATATATATTTACATATTTAACAATTATTCGCCGAAGGCAAATTTGATAGTGGGTATTATCCTGTATAGTGAATAGGGCTATTCCCCACTATTCACGGAGCCTGAGGTGAATAATTGTTTTAGTATATACTACACGGTAACACTCCAAAAATAAACAAGATAACACTTTTTGCTGGGATTTATTTGCTTTAAGTAGTGGTTTATTTGTTTTTATTACGAGGCGAGACGCAATATCCCGAGGTTGAGATCTCAATCATGGGATACTGCCCAATATCCCGAGCCAATCAAATTGCGCCATCTTAGGATGTACACTTGTAGCATATACGAAATATATATATATATATATATATATATATATAGATAGATAATATTACTACTCTCTCTGGCTCTTACTCTCTCTATTTCTCTCTCTCTCCCTCTCTCTCTAGGGTTAACCTTAACCCCATGATGATGATGAATAATGTGAATAAATATATACATATATATAGATAATATACTACTCTCTCTGTCTCTCTCTCTCTCCTCTCTCTCTCTCTCTCTCTCTCTCTCTCTCTCTCGCTCTCTCTCTCTCTCTCTCTAGGGTTAACCTTAACCCCATCATGATGAATAATGTGAATATATATACATATTTAACAATTATTCACCAAAGGCAAATTGAATAGTGGGGAATAGCCTGTATAGTGAATAGGGCTATTCCCCACTATTCACGGAGCCTGAGGTGAATAATTGTTTTAGTATATACTACATGTGAACACTACAAAAATAAACAAGATTGCACTTTTTGCCGGCATTTATTTGTTTTAATTAGCGGTTTATTTGTTTGTATTTGAGGTTGTGATCTCAATCATGGGATACTGCCCAATATCCCAAGCCAATCAAATTGGTCATCTTAAGAGGTTCACTTGTAGCATATACTCAATATATATACTCTCTCTGGCTCTTGCTTTCTCTATTTCTCTCTCTCTCTCCCTCTCTCTGTTGGGTTAACCTTAACCCCATGATGATGATGAATATTGTGAATATATATACACATATATAGATAATATACTACTCTCTCTGTCTCTCTCTCCCTCTCTCTCTCTCTCTCTCTCCCTCCCTCTCTCTCTCTCTCTCTCTCTCTCTCTCTCTCTCTCTCTCTCTCTCTCTCTCTCTCTCTCTCAGGAACGTATCGTATAACCCTATCTTCCAGCTCCAGGTGGATCAATTCGCTGAGCTCCACAAGCTCAAGTCTCTGTGAGTGCTTTCCTTCAGGTCCTCCTCTCACCAGTGGTCAGGGTCTTGACTCCATGGACCTTAACCACACAGGAACACCAGGCAGCACCTTCTGCCTGGAGGTGTCTTCTGAGTCTGTGTCTGGTTTAACTGCCGTTAAGTGACCCAATCCTCATTAAATACTTATTACAGTATATCATCTATCCCTTACAGACATTCAAACCATTATGTATTTTATCTGGTAATGACTTGTTTTTTGCCAGACGTGTGCCATGCCTCCTCTCTATACGTACTCTTTATATAATGTATGTATAATGTATATTATATATATCTAATGTATATATAATGTATGTTTTATATGATGTTGATGAAATGTAGATCTAATGTATATTATATATAATGTAGATAAAATGTATATAATGTATATATGATGTATATAATGTACATATAGTGTATGTAATAACAGAGTATCCAGAGCACCACAGACGACTCAACCTTCTGCCCTCCTGTAGGAGTCTGGAAGGTCTGGAGATCCCCAACATCCACCGCAGGATGTTTGAGCCGCTGCCCCACCTGACCCACATGTAGGTGGTGTAATATACCTCCACCACCACCGCCATACCCGCATGTAGGTGGTGTAATATACCTCCACCACCACCGCCATACCCGCATGTAGGTGGTGTGATACACCTCCACCACCACCGCCATACCCGCATGTAGATGGTGTAGTATACCTCCACCATCACCACCTCACCCACATGTAGATGGTGTAATATACCTCCACCACCACCTCACCCACATGTAGATGGTGTAATATACCTCCACCACCACCTCACCCACATGTAGGTGGTGTAATATACCTCCACCACCACCTCACCCACATGTAGGTGGTGTAATATACCTCCACCACCACCTCACCCACATGTAGGTGGTGTAATATACCTCCACCACCACCACCTCACCCACATGTAGATGGTGTAATATACCTCCACCACCACCACCTCACCCACATGTAGATGGTGTAATATACCTCCACCACCACCACCTCACCCACATGTAGGCGGAGTAACCGTATTAAATATAACTTCCACTGCTCCACCCCTCCGCCCTGCTCCTCCACCCTCCTCAGCTACTTCAAGCGGTTCCAGTACTGCGGCTACGCGCCCCACGTCCGCAGCTGTAAGCCCAACACCGACGGCATCTCGTCGCTGGAGGACCTGCTGGCCAACGTGATGCTGAGGGTCTTCGTGTGGGTGGTCTCCGCCGCCACCTGCTGTGGGAACCTCTTCGTCATCTGCATGCGCTCCTACATCCGCTCGGAGAACAAGCTGCACGCCATGTGCATCATCTCCCTTTGCTGTGAGTCCCACACAGGAAGATAGAGCATCTATGGTATAATATAGATACTATAGGTACTAGTGTAGATATATAGTATTTATAGTATACACAGTATAGGTACTAATAGATACTAGGATAGATACAATATATTCAAATATAGTATAGACAATATAGGAACTAGTATATACTAGTATAGATACTATATATTCATATATAGTACAGATAGTATCGATACAAGTAGATACTAGCATAGATACTATATATTCATGTACAGATATGAGTAGATACTAGTATAAATAGTATATATTCATACATAGAATAGACAATGGCAATTTCTCTAAAACTGCAAGGGAAGCTCGGCTTCCCCTAAAATTTAAAAAATTAAATTGTCAAATATATACTGTTGTGTTAACGTTTCATTGACTAAAAGTGCGTTAGAAGACGTCCATCTCGAAGATGAGTTCGTTCCACTTCAATGGGGCTGCATAGAACAGCTTTTTTTAGTGCGGTCCTTGGACAATGCTACGATTATGTCCCTCCCATGGACGCTCAGCGTCTCTGGGGGTGAATGGAGGAGTGGGCTGGCCTGGACGCTGGCGTGATGATTGGAGGGTTTGATTGATAGCAGTTTTGAACTATAAAACGTCGCCGGAGCTCTCTTTAGTCCTCAGTCCCATCGCGGATTTTGCAAGCTAGTCAAAAGACAAACTGCAACCTATTTCTTGATATTTGCTTGGTGAAATTGCTGGACAATTTTCACCATACAATTCATACACTTATACACACAATTCCTTGTTTCAGTTTAACAAAATTCCCAAATTTCCTTTTTCCGTTTGAGTTTAATATCGTTTTGGTAGTTGCCCATCACTTTGATTCAGGGAGCCTGAGGTCTTCAGATTAGGACTTGCAGGGTGACAGGGGAAAGCTGTTTGATTTCTTGGTGTTCCTTAAAGACATGGACAGTGCAGTGTCTCTTTGCTTTACAAACTTTTCTCATTATAGGCAACAATTGGAGCTACATCTGCAGGTGTAGAAAGGAGCTTCTCCTGTTCAAAGCGGCTCAAGTCCTACACCTGTAACACAATGGGCCAAGGCCGTTTAAGAATGCTGGACAATGAGAGGAGATAAGCCAAGACAGCTAGTCGGTATGACAGGGTCACAGAGCATTTCCTTGAAAAGGAAAGAGCAGAATTTACATATAAGTAAATTGACAATTTATAAGATGTAGGCCGAAAATGAGCTTCCCCTCTTTGACACACCAGCAGCTGCCACTGCAGTATAGGTACTAGTAGATACTAGTATAGATACTATATTCATATATAGTATAGATACTAGTAGATACTAGTATAAATACTATATATTCATGTATAGTATCTAGAATTAACTGGGTTATATATCATGTTAGTGCTGTGGTGTTGGTTTACTGGGTAATATATATATATATATATATATATATGTATCTCTTCTCAGTGGTGCTGGGGTTAAACTGAACAGTGGCCTGCAGGTGCTATGTACCGCTAGGATTAAAGGCTGTGATAGTTCTCCTCCGAGGGTGTTTCTGTGTCAGGCATCAAGCCCTCTGCAACACGCAACAACACGCTCTTATTTACTCCGACCTGCCGAAGCCCTCCGCCTGTGAGGCGTCCTACCACAATAAGAGCAGGGGCGTTCCTGCGCTCTCCCTGCTGTGGCTGGGGGCGTAACGAAAGCTGGCCTGGTCGGGGGTGCTGGATGTGGTGGCTCAACTCCCTGATCACTGGCTCGTTAACGCAGAGGGCAGCTGATCGAAGCACCTGGAGCACATTCAAGAACATTATGGCTCAAAACGTTCCTGCTGGGAGTGGAAAACCCTGCCCACGAGACCTGTTCCTTCTCTTTGGGTCTCCAGACACCGGGTTCACCAGCTGAGATCTCCATCTGGACATGTCTCCGTAGTTACCTTCAAGATGAAGACCAGGTGAACGATGAAGACAACGATGCTGATTAAAAAACATGGACCTCGATGTGGACGAGAGGTCGGCTGCTGTTTGACCAACGTTCCCTGGTGGAGGAGAGTTCTCCGTGGTGGAGAGTTCTCGTGAAGGAGAGTTCTCGGTGATGGAGAGTTCTCCGTGGTGAGAGTTCTCCGTGGTGAGAGTTCTCCGTGGTGAGAGTTCTCCATGGAGAGAGTTCTCCGTGGTGGAGAGTGCTCGGTGATGGAGAGTTCTCCGTGGTGGAGAGTTCTCCGTGGTGAGAGTTCTCCATGGAGAGAGTTCTCCGTGGTGGAGAGTGCTCGGTGATGGAGAGTTCTCCGTGGTGGAGAGTTCTCCGTGGTGGAGAGTTCTCTGTGGCGGAGAGTTCTCTGTGGCGGAGAGTTCTCCGTGGCAGAGAGTTCTCCGTGGTGGTGGTGGTATCAGGGAGCAGGCTGACTGCTGGTTCCCAGAAGCCTGAAGGCCAGCTGGCCCAGTGCTGCTCTCAGGGAGGGAGGATGAAACCAGCTCACAACGGGGGGTTGATCGGGGTGGGGGGCTGTGGGAGCCACAGAGTGACGACGATGAGTCCATTAGGACTTGCTGTTGAATAGTTAATCACTGTTTGGCCGTGGGCTGTAAAATATGCAACGACTAACGTTTAATTGGTGTTCTTCTCCGCATTTCAAAGTCAAGAGTCATGCATTCATAAAAGAGGAACTTTGTAATGCTACTAAAAATATGATACAATGCTTTTCAGCAGAGTTGATGTATCACACGCTAAGGTCTCTCTATCCACTGTCTAACTCCACCTGTCTAACCCCACCTGTCTAACCCCCACCTGTCTAACCGCACCTGTCCACCCCCCACCTGTCTAACCCCCACCTGTCTAACCCCACCTGTCTACCCCCCACCTGTCTACCCCCCACCTGTCTAACCCCCACCTGTCTAACCCCACCTGTCTACCCCCCACCTGTCTAACCCCCACCTGTCTAACCCCACTTGTCCACCCCCACCTGTCTAACCCCCACCTGTCTAACCCCCACCTGTCTAACCCCACCTGTCTAACCCCACCTGTCTAACTCCACCTGTCTAACCCCACCTGTCTAACCCCCACCTGTCCACCCCCACCTGTCTAACTCCACCTGTCTACCCCCCACCTGTCTACCCCCCACCTGTCTACCCCCCACCTGTCTAACCCCACCTGTCTAACCCCCACCTGTCTAACCCCCACCTTTCTAACCCCCACCTGTCTAACCCCACCTGTCTAACCCCACCTGTCTTACCCCCACCTGTCTAACCCCCACCTGTCTAACCCCACCTGTCTAACCCCCACCTTTCTAACCCCACCTGTCTAACCCCACCTGTCTAACCCCCATCTATCCCCCCAGGTCCTGACGGGTTGATGGGCGTGTACCTCTTCATGGCTCCTGTCTCACCCCTCTCCCCAGGCGCTGACGGGCTGATGGGCGTGTACCTCTTCATGGCTCCTGTCTCACCCCTCTCCCCAGGCGCTGACGGGCTGATGGGCGTGTACCTCTTCATGGCTCCTGTCTCACCCCTCTCCCCAGGCGCTGACGGGCTGATGGGCGTGTACCTCTTCATGATCGGGGCGTACGACCTGAAGTTCCGGGGCGAGTACAACCGGCACGCCGTGGCCTGGATGGACAGCGCGGCCTGCCAGGTGGTGGGGGCGCTGGCCATGCTGAGCACCGAGGTGTCGGTGCTGCTGCTCACCTACCTGACCCTGGAGAAGTACATCTGCATCGTGTACCCCTTCCAGTACGTGACACCGGGCTGGCGCCGCACCGTCAGCATCCTGCTGGCCGTCTGGGCGCTGGGCCTCCTCATCGCCTTCCTGCCCCTCGCCTGCAACCGCCTCTTCAGGAACTTCTACGGCACCAACGGCGTCTGCTTCCCGCTGCACTCGGAGCGGCCGGAGACGCCCTGGGCCCACGTCTACTCCATCGTCATCTTCCTGGGTGGGTGGTGCTCCGCGCCACACCTGGCCCTGATAGAGCACACCCACCTCTGTGTAGGACCTCAGGAGACCTCCTGTAGGACCTCAGGAGACCTGTAGGACCTCTAGAGACCAGTAGGACCTCAGGAGACCTGTAGGACCTCTGGAGACCTGTAGGACCTCTAGAGACCAGTAGGACCTCTGGAGACCTGTAGGACCTCTAGAGACCAGTAGGACCTCAGGAGACCAGTAGGACCTCAGGAGACCTGTAGGACCTCTAGAGACCAGTAGGACCTCAGGAGATCTGTAGGACCTCTAGAGACCAGTAGGACCTCTGGAGACCTGTAGGACCTCTAGAGACCAGTAGGACCTCTGGAGACCAGTAGGACCTCAGGAGACCTTCTGTAGGACCTCTGGAGACCTGTAGGACCTCTGGAGACCTCCTGTAGCCTCTCTAGACCTGTAGGTCCTCAGGAGACCTGTAGGACCTCTAGAGACCTTCAGGACCTCTGGAGACCTCCTGTAGGACCTCTCTAGACCTGTAGGAACTTTAGAGACCTTCTGTAGGACCTCTGGAGACCTGTAGGACCTCTCTAGACCTGTAGGTCCTCAGGAGACCTGTAGGACCTCTAGAGACCAGTAGGACCTCAGGAGACCTGTAGGACCTCTAGAGACCAGTAGGACCTCTGGAGACCTGTAGGACCTCTAGAGACCAGTAGGACCTCTGGAGACCAGTAGGACCTCAGGAGACCTTCTGTAGGACCTCTGGAGACCTCCTGTAGGAACTCTAGAGACCAGTAGGACCTCAGGAGACCTTCTGTAGGACCTCTGGAGACCTCCTGTAGCCTCTCTAGACCTGTAGGTCCTCAGGAGACCTGTAGGACCTCTAGAGACCTTCAGGACCTCTGGAGACCTCCTGTAGGACCTCTCTAGACCTGTAGGAACTTTAGAGACCTTCTGTAGGACCTCTGGAGACCTGTAGGACCTCTCTAGACCTGTAGGTCCTCAGGAGACCTGTAGGACCTCTAGAGACCAGTAGGACCTCAGGAGACCTGTAGGACCTCTAGAGACCAGTAGGACCTCTGGAGACCTGTAGGACCTCTAGAGACCAGTAGGACCTCTGGAGACCAGTAGGACCTCAGAAGACCTTCTGTAGGACCTCTGGAGACCTCCTGTAGGAACTCTAGAGACCAGTAGGACCTCAGGAGACCTTCTGTAGGACCTCTGGAGACCTCCTGTAGCCTCTCTAGACCTGTAGGTCCTCAGGAGACCTGTAGGACCTCTAGAGACCTTCAGGACCTCTGGAGACCTCCTGTAGGACCTCTCTAGACCTGTAGGAACTTTAGAGACCTTCTGTAGGACCTCTGGAGACCTGTAGGACCTCTAGAGACCTGTAGGACCTCTCTAGACCTGTAGGTCCTCAGGAGACCTGTAGGACCTCTAGAGACCTGTAGGACCTCTAGAGACCTACTGTAAGACCTCTGGAGACCTATAGGACCTCTCTAGACCTGTAGGTCCTCAGGAGACCTGTAGGACCTCATTAGACCTGTAGAACCTCTGGAGACCTGTAGGACCTCTCTAGACCAGGAGGACCTCTAGAGAGCTTCTGAAGGCCTATATAGACGAGTAAGACTTCTAGGGGGCTTATGGAAGCCTCTGTAGACCACAGACCTGTCAGGGATTGATAGTCCTCTGTAGACCACAGGCCTGTCAGGGATTGATAGTCCTCTGTAGACCACAGGCCTGTCAGGGATTGATAGTCCTCTGTAGACCACAGGCCTGTCAGGGATTGATAGTCCTCTGTAGACCACAGGCCTGTCCGGGATTGATAGTCCTCTGTAGACCACAGGCCTGTCAGGGATTGATAGTCCTCTGTAGACCCTGTTCATGCAAAACATGTAAAAGCCCTGAGGCCCTTAAGCCTCCGCCTCCCCTCCTCCTCCTCTTCCTCTGCTTCTCCTCTCAGCATCCTCCTCCTCCACCTCTTCCTTCTCCTTTTCGCATCTTCTCCCTCCATCCTCCTCCTCATTTTCCCCCCTCCTCCCCTCCGCCTCCTATTCCTCTCCTCCTCTTCCTCTGCTTCTCCTCCCCACAGCATCCTCCTCCCCTCCTCCTTTTCTCCTCTCCTCCTCCTCCCCTCCTCCTCCTTTTCTCCTCTCCTCCTCCTCCTCCTTTTCTCCTCTCCTCCTCTTCCTCTCCATCTCTCCCTGACTTCCCTAAATTTGTTTTGTCAAAACCAATTATGTGCTTTCTCCCCCAGAGCAATAAGATTGTCACATCAAATAACACTGGGATTTGTGTGCGTGTGCGTGTGGGTTTGGGTATGTGCGTGCGTGTGTGTGTGCGTGTGTGTGGTGTGTGTGTGCGTGTGTGTGTGTGTGTGTGTATGTGTGAGTGAGCCTGCTAGCAAAGGGATCATGTTCACCACAGGAGTCTGGCATGAAAAAATTGTGAAAGGAGCTAACAGCCAACAAACTAAAGTAGGACTATGAGAGTCCTCTGGTGACCAGCATGTTGTTCTCTACTGCTCTGGTCTGAAGACAAGCCTTGTTGTTTCCTACTGGTCTGTTTTCTAGTGGTCTGTTCTCTACTGGTCTGTTCTCTACTAGTCCGGTCTGTTCTTTACTGGTCTGTTCTCTACTGGTCCGGTCTGTTTTCTACTGCTGCTCTGGTCTGAAGACAAGCCTTGTTGTTTTCTACTGGTCTGTTTTCTAGTGGTCTGTTCTCTACTGGTCTGTTCTCTACTGGTCTGTTCTCTACTGGTCCGGTCTGTTCTTTACTGGTCTGTTCTCTACTGGTCCGGTCTGTTTTCTACTGGTCTGTTCTCTACTGGTCTGGTCTGTTTTCTACTGGTCTGTTGACCAGCCTTGTTGTTTCCTACTGGTCTGTTCTCTACTGGTCCGGTCTGTTTCCTTCTGGTCTGTTTTCTTTTGGCCCGGTCTGTTCTTTACTGGTCTGGTCTGTTTTCTACTGGTCTGTTGACCAGCCTTGTTGTTTCCTACTGGTCTCAGTGTTTCCCATACATAGACCAATGTGTGGCGAACATTGGACATTAGAATCAACACCGAGCACCACAAATTGATTCTGCTTTTATTTATTAATTTTTTACGCGACTTTGAAATATAAATATAGTTCCGTTCACTCATCTCCGCATAGCACTCTTTCTCCCAGTCATTCTCGTTCACACACGCACACAGAGACAAGCGTGCATACATGCCAATGGTGCGCGGGTACACTACCACTTATTGGATAAACCCGCGTATCACTGATACACTGCACACGCACCGACAGCGCATTCACCCACTCCTCTCAACGCGCCTACAAAGGAAAACCCGAAGCAGCGGGATATTTGCGATTAATGGGAAGTGCGGTTATAGTTTAGATAGATTATGGTGTTAGACCCCCAGCCCGTTGTGCCGTCGATTTTAATTCGCTATGCAGCAGGGACTGGAGATCGGGAAGATCGGGAGGTCCACTTTGAAATGTGTTTTGTGCCCGATTGCGCAATTACGCAAATCGAGCAATCCCCCCCCCCCTCTGGTCCAGTCTGTTCTCTATTGGTCCGGTCTGTTCTCTACTGGTCTGGTCTCTACTGTTGTTTCCTACTGGTCTCAGTGTTTCCCATACATAGACCGATGTGTAGCGCAGCGCCACAGAATCAACACCCAGCTCCAGCAATTGATTCTGCTTTTATTTATTTATTTTTTTACACGATTTTGAAATATAAATATCCTTCCGTTCATTCATCTCCGCATAGCACTCTTTCTGATATCTGCTCAGGGGGCCAGTGGGGCACCACACATTGCTACCTGGTCTGTGGGAAACACTGGGTCTGTTCTCTACTGGTCTGTTCTCTACTGGTCTGTTCTCTACTGGTCTGGTCTGTTCTCTATTGGCCCGGTCTGTTCTCTACTGGTCTGTTCTCTACTGGTCCGGTCTGTTCTCTATTGGCCCGGTCTGTTCTCTACTGGTCTGTTCTCTACTGGTCCGGTCTGTTCTCTATTGGCCCGGTCTGTTCTCTACTGGTCTGTTCTCTACTGGTCCGGTCTGTTCTCTATTGGCCTGGTCTGTTCTCTACTGGTCTGGTCTCTACTGGTCTGTTCTCTACTGGTCTGGTCTGTTCTCTACTGGTCTGGTCTGTTCTCTACTGCTCCGGTCTGTTTCCTTCTGGTCTGTTCTCTACTGGTCTGTTCTCTACTGCTCCGGTCTGTTCTCTACTGGTCTGTTCTCTACTGCTCTGGTCTGTTCTCTACTGCTCTGGTCTGTTCTCTACTGGTCTGTTCTCTACTGCTCCGGTGTTGTGACCCCCTCTCTCTGGCTCTGTTGCTCAGGTCTGAACCTGCTGGCCTTCCTGATCATCGTGCTGTCCTACGCCAGCATGTTCTACAACATCCAGACGACGGGCACGCAGACGCCGCTATACACCAACCACCTCCGCAACGAGCTCAGCATCGCACGGCGCTTCTTCAGCATCGTCATCACCGACTCCCTCTGCTGGATCCCCATCTTCATCCTCAAGGTGCTGTCCCTGCTGCAGGTCGACATCCCAGGTACGCACGCACACACACGCACGGACACACGCACGCACACACACACATACTGCTGCAGGTCGACATCCCAGGTACGCAAGCACACGCACGGACGCACGCACGCACACACACACACATACTGCTGCAGGTCGACATCCCAGGAACACACGCACACGGACACACGCACGCGCACACACACATACTGCTGCAGGTGGACATCCCAGGAACACACGCACACACACATGCACAGACACACACGCACGGACACACGCACGCACACACACACATACTGCTGCAGGTGGACATCCCAGGAACACACGCACACACACATTCCACAGTAAAACGTGGAATATTGAATTTTTTTTTGTTGAAGAAGTTTTCCATAATTTGGAAGAAATTTATAAAGAAACAATATCAAAGTTGGCCTGATTATTGTAGTAACCTTAATGATTTTTTTATTGATTTTTTTGACGAGTAGGCATTAATACATAAGTCCGTTTTCGATCGCGCTGTTTTTGGGGGCGGGGGGAGTCACTACTTTGAGAATCCTGTCACAGATGCCGGCCAAGTCTTCTTAAAAACGATCCAATTAGACCCTATCTCGAACCGATTCAAGCAAATTCTGTAAACATACTATTGATTGGATCCGTAAAAATACTTTTGATGACCACTTAACCACTTGAAGGGTGGTGGGAGGGGATCACACTGAGTGGGAGGGGTTTATGGCTGAGTGGGAGGGGTTTAGACTGAGTGGGAGGGGTTTAGACTGAGTGGGAGGGGTTTAGACTGAGTGGGAGGGGTTTAGACTGAGTAGGAAGGGGTTTATGGCTGAGTGGGAGGGGTTTAGACTGAGTGGGAGGGGTTTAGACTGAGTGGGAGGGGTTTAGACTGAGTGGGAAGGGGTTTATGGCTGAGTGGGAGGGGTTTAGACTGAGTGGGAGGGGTTTAGACTGAGTGGGAAGGGGTTTATGGCTGAGTGGGAGGGGTTTATGGCTGAGTGGGAGGGGTTTATGGCTGAGTGGGAGGGGTTTATGGCTGAGTGGGAGGGGTTTAGACTGAGTGGGAAGGGGTTTATGGCTGAGCGGGAGGGGTTTAGACTGAGTGGGAGGGGTTTAGACTGAGTGGGAGGGGTTTAGACTGAGTGGGAAGGGGTTATGGCTGAGTGGGAGGGGTTTAGACTGAGTGGGAGGGGTTTAGACTGAGCGGGAGGGGTTTAGACTGAGTGGGAAGGGGTTTATGGCTGAGTGGGAGGGGTTTAGACTGAGTGGGAGGGGTTTAGACTGAGCGGGAGGGGTTTAGACTGAGTGGGAGGGGTTTAGACTGAGTAGGAGGGGTTTAGACTGAGTGGGAGGGGTTTAGACTGAGTGGGAGGGGGTTATGGCTGAGTGGGAGGGGTTTAGACTGAGTGGGAGGGGTTTAGACTGAGTGGGAGGGGTTTAGACTGAGTGGGAGGGGTTTAGACTGAGCGGGAGGGGTTTAGACTGAGTAGGAGGGGTTTAGACTGAGTGGGAGGGGGTTATGGCTGAGTGGGAGGGGTTTAGACTGAGTGGGAGGGGTTTAGACTGAGGACACAGGAATTTTGAGGGGCAGTTGCTCTGACCTGAAAAAAAGGGCACCCCCCAACCCGCAAAAAAGAAAAGAAAAACCTCACAGGCTATATGAAGGACTGAGAAGGCTCTTTAAAGGACAAATCCGGTGTAAAATGGACTTGGGATATGTTTTGTATATAATGAGTTTGAACGTTCGTTTTGGAGCACAAAAAAACGCATATAGACGCTTTCTTCAGTTGGCTGTTTTTAGCCGATTCTATCAAAACGTTATAAACTTGGAACGATAGGGGCATGTGTTATGGTAAAAACTAGCATCTTGTTTTTAAGACTCGATAGGTAGATTGACGAACACAGAGATTGTGACATCCGTCAGGAACACGCAAGCTCTGTGTTCGCCAATCTACTATCGAGTCTTAAAACAAGATGGTGTCGACGAGTGATCTACTGATGGTATTGTGTGTATAAAATATCCTTTTTAATAAACAATCTGTACACTTACAAAGTTATCAATGCCTCGTTTTAAAGGTTAAGACCCTTATTATACTACTAAAGAAGTGTCGGGCTACTACTGGCCTTTTAAGTGGTTTAAAATAGCGATTTAGTTTTTATCATAGCAAATGCCCCCGTTGTTCCAAGTTTATAGCGTTTTGGTAGAATCAGCTAAAAACAGCCAATTTAAGAATGCGTCTATACGCGCTTTTTTGCTCCCAACCGAACATTCCAACTCGTTATCATATTAAACATATCCCAGATCCATTTTACACCGGGTTTGTCCTTTAACCCTGTACTTTCTAGCATGGTCCTCTCATCTCCTATTTGGTGATCAGCTCTTGGGCCTACCTGCCCTATGTGCCTCCTGGTCCACATTTACCTCGTGTCTGGAGGCCTGTGGCTGCTCCTCATCTTAAATGTAATGTAATTACGAAAAATTGCCATCAGTAGGCTAAAATATGAGTCTGATTAATGAATCAATTAGCCTACACAGTGTCATCTTTATCACAATGCAAAGTCTCTGTCTCACCTGCTGGTTGGCTTTTTTGTAGCCAACCCTGCAGTGATGTGCTCCTCTTTGCTGCCTCCTTGAATTGTCTCTCTCTCTCCTGAATCCGCCTCTTTTCAGTGGGCATTTCGGCTTCACTTAGAAGAATGAAGTTAGTTTGCCTACCAAAAAAGTAGTAACCTTTGTGATAACGGGCTGCTTGTCTGCAAGCTAGCTAGCTGTCTAATTATTTAGGCTAAACGTTACGTGGCAAACTGAGCCTGGATTTATGAAGATTTTAATTCATTTCATCAAACTTGATGATGATTGTCCGTTTGTTATATATACATCTCAAAATCACCTTTTCCGACAACGTCAAGGCAGTCGTCTCACAAGACAACCGCGACAATCTCTTTGGTCGAGGCACTAGGCAGGCATATCGTGAAGGCTCAGGTGCCGGTCGCATGCAGCGCTGCAGCTACATAAACAGAGTTTCAAAGTGAATGAGGCTACGTTTACTTAATGAATTGTTTTGAGTGGAGATTTTTTTTTTTATCTAGGCCTACATGAAATTCTGCATCCATTGTACGATTTAAAAAAAAGAAATTGCATTTTTTTCCTAGGAAGGGCAACGTGAGTCGAGGAGGGCATATGCCCATACTTCAGACTTAGTCCTCGTAGAAGGGATGGGCAATGATCGTCGAATAGTCGTAGTCAGGTAGAATATTGAATAACGAATATGACTGTCGTTATTTATTACACGGCTCTTCTCTCTTCTCAAATTTTTTGATAATTCACCGTTGCTAAGCATATAATGACCGCTGTCAAGGAAAGGTTTTTGATCAACGTCTTTGGCAGACTATTCTCTGCTGATCAACGCTACGAATGCTGGTAACAAATAAATTGACACACCGTGTGAAGTTATATTTTTGACGTGTCTAGTTCACCGTCATGCAGGCTGTGTTCAGCAAAATAAATACATAAATAGCAATCTGTTTTCGGCGCATGTAGGTCTATCTGCCTAAGCCCACGTTGATATAATTTCGATGTGGAATGTTTATGGCGCAGTTGGTGAAATAAACATTGATTTCATACAAATCATAAAAGCCTCTCCCTGTGTCATTGTGTGAGCGTGTATCCGAGGTGTGTGCGTGCGTGCGTGGGGGTTCTTGATTGACCCATTTTCGAATATTATTTGAATACTTCTCAGCGAATATTGGATAGTATTTTTGCCAGAAATGCACATCCCTATTAGAAGGCTAATGGATGTCTTGAGCGCTGTCGCCTCCTCCTACCGCCATGTTTCTTGAACTTCAAGAAACTTAAAAACATTATGTTGAAGGCTACACAGTGCGCCTGCGAGGCAACTTCAGGAGACTCGGATGAAGCGCTGGGAAGGATTTAAGCACACGGTTTACACACCGCGGGCGCGGTTATCCACCGAGATATTAATTGTATTTGAAATGAAAACGGTAATTGTTATTGACAACATTTTTATCGGTGTTTACCGTTACAACGGTAACCGTTACATCCCTAATGGTTAGTTAACTGGGCAACACCCCTGTGCACGCCATTGTTTTGAGCTACAAGCTGGTTGAAATGTTTCACATTAAACTTTATAATTTAAACTACTCTGACTTTGATCTTGGGCCGGGACAGACACCACTACAATATAGATGTGGACATCACAGGCTGTGTACATCTAACACTGACGTCTTCTTCTGATTCTCTCTGTCGCTCCCTCTCTCCCTCGCTCCCTCTCTCTCTCTCTCTCTCCCCCCCCTCCCCCTCGCTCTCTCCCCCCTCTCTCCCCTCTATCTCTCTCCCCCCCTCTCTCTCGCCCTCCCTCCCTCCCTCTCTCTCTCCCCCTCCCCCCCTCCCTCCCTCCCTCTCTCCCCCCCTCTCCCTTCTCTCTCCCCCACCCCTCGCTCTCTCCCCCTCTCTCTCCCCCGCTCTCTCTCTCTCCCCCCTCTCTCTCCCTCTCTCTCCCCCTCCCTCTCCCTCCCTCCCTCTCTCCGCCCCCCCCTCTCCCCCTCCCCCCCTCTCTCGCCCTCCCTCCCTCCCTCTCTCTCTCCCCCTCCCTCCCTCCCTCCCTCCCCCCCTCTCTCCCCCCCTCTCCCCTCTCTCTCCCCCACCCCTCGCTCTCTCCCCCTCTCTCTCCCCCGCTCTCTCTCTCCCCCCTCTCTCTCCCTCTCCCTCCCTCCCTCTCTCCCCTCCCTCCCCCCTCCCTCTCCCTCCCTCCCTCTTTCCCCCCCCCCGCCTCTCTCTCCCCCCCTCTCCCCTTCCCCCCCTCTCTCGCCCTCCCTCCCTCCCTCTCTCTCTCCCCCTCCCCCCCTCCCTCCCTCCCTCCCTCCCCCCCTCTCTCCCCCCCTCTCCCCTCTCTCTCCCCCCCTCCCCCTCGCTCTCTCCCCCTCTCTCTCCCCTCTATCTCTCTCCCCCCCTCTCTCTCGCCCTCCCTCCCTCCCTCTCTCTCTCCCCCTCCCCCCCTCCCTCCCTCCCTCTCTCCCCCCCTCTCCCCTCTCTCTCCCCCACCCCTCGCTCTCTCCCCCTCTCTCTCCCCCGCTCTCTCTCTCTCCCCCCTCTCTCTCCCTCTCTCTCCCCCTCCCTCTCCCTCCCTCCCTCTCTCCGCCCCCCCTCTCCCCCTCCCCCCCTCTCTCGCCCTCCCTCCCTCCCTCTCTCTCTCCCCCTCCCCCCCTCCCTCCCTCCCCCCCTCTCTCCCCCCCTCTCCCCTCTCTCTCCCCCACCCCTCGCTCTCTCCCCCTCTCTCTCCCCCGCTCTCTCTCTCCCCCCTCTCTCTCCCTCTCCCTCCCTCCCTCTCTCCCCTCCCTCCCCCCTCCCTCTCCCTCCCTCCCTCTCTCCCCCCCCCGCCTCTCTCTCCCCCCCTCTCTCCCTCCCCTCTCTCTCCCCCCCAGGTACTATCTGCTCCTGGGTGGTGATCTTCATCCTGCCCATCAACAGTGCCCTGAACCCCATCCTCTACACCCTGACCACGCGGCCCTTCAAGGAGACCCTGGTCCGCGTCTGGTCCAACTACCGGCAGCAGAGGCCCCTGCTGGGGGCCCCGTCCACCCACCACCCCTCCCTGACCTGGCAGGAGATGTGGCCGCTGCAGGAGAACAGCCCCCCCCCCCCCACGCCCCCGGAGGTCCAGACCAACCCCCCCGAGAAGGTCCAGCTCCCGCCCCAGGACCCGGTCCAGGTCTCCCCTCCCTATGAGGTCCACCTCCAGCAGAACCTCCAGATCCTTCATCCAAACCAGATCCAGACGACTCCCCCAGGGAACCACCCCCTACTCCTAGACCCCCTCCTAGACCCCCTCCAGGACCCTCTCCCCCCCGCGCTGGGAGGGGGAGGAGCCACCACAAGCCCCGCCCTGTGACACGGTGACGTCACGAGGGGGGCGCGGTGTTGAGAGAGCTTGGAGGTGTTTGGCTCAGGGGCCGTGAGTCAGACTCACTCTACAAACCTTCTCCAAGGTCCTCCATGGTCCTCAACAACCTGAAGCAGTGCTGCGGACGTTGCATTTCTTTCACTCAACGTTACGTTATTCCTCCCGCACCTGGCCAGAAGGTGGGATGTGCACACAGCTGCTTTTGTGAACATTCGAAACAACGTGAACGGCTTAGAAACATGACGCAGAAACCGACCGCGTTCAGCCATCAAGACCACCAAACGACCCTCACTACCGCTAGACAAAGAGAAAATAAAACGACTCCGGTGTTTCCGTTCTGCTCCAGATTGAGCCATCAGAGAGCGAGATTGAAAAATAAAAACACGACCGTTCTCCGCCGCACAGAGGAGGTGAACTCTGCTCAGCCGTCCCCACGGGACCCACAGAACCGCTCCGCCCGAGCCAATCGCCACAATGTGTGTGTGGTTTTGTAAACGTCCACTTCAATTCGAGGCGCTGTGATTGACGTGACTCAGAACGGTTTGGGATGAACTGCTTTAAAAATCTGCGTGAAATGGGTTTGAGAGAGCAGTCCCGTGGGGGTGAGATGCATGTGGGTCAGGAGGCGTCGGACTGAACCGGTTAACCAGCACTCATCTTCATACTCCATGGTGGGGCAACAATAGACGAAATGAGCGGTTAGATTTTACTGAAGCATTTCCTGACAGCAGCATTTGTAATAAACGTACAAGCCTTGAGTGTAACACTGTGTTTACTGAGGGCGACATAAACCCTCAGCCCTTATCTCCCTCCTCCCTCCTTCCCTCCCCCCCCCCATCTCGAGGGCTGGTAAATGGTTTCTACTCTGATTGTACATATCATGTTCCCTCTGTACATTGTTACTGAGCTGAGTGGTTTGTGTGTAGGAGTGGTGATAACTAGAACACTGTTGTGTCTTTACTGCCAGTATTACTGTCTGAATGTGTTGTCTGTATGGGTGTCAAGTCTATGAAATTACTCATTTATTTCAAAAACATTTGAGGCCAAACATTTCTTTGTGTAATAAATGGGTAACGTTTGAATATGTCGTTAAAGGTTGTGTGTTTGCGTTCCCCTGTGTTGTGATTGAGCTCTGGGCTCCAGTCAGGGCTCTGCCCCCTGCTGTCTGCTGCTTTCAGTTTACCAATATGCAATACCATACAAAACAAACTTTATTTATATAGCGCCTTTCGTGCAAAGTTGCAATGCAAGGTGCTTAACAGAACAGTATAAAATACAGCAGTACAATTTTAATACAATAGTACAGTGAAAATAAATGATAATATAAGTGAAAACGATAGTATAAAATATATATATATATATAAATATATCAATTTAAAAAAGAAAAATAATAATAAAAAAAAAATTCTGACTGAATATGAACGTTAACATGAGGCCAGACGTTATTTTATTGTTGTGGTGAAGCAGACCCCTCTTCCCTCCTGAGGTTCTACTGAACAGATCCTCAGTCCAGGACTGAGACCACGTCCCGGGGCTGACTGGGGGTCAGACCAGGCCCAGGACAGAGACCACGTCCCGGGGCTGACTGGGGGTCAGACCAGGTCCAGGACAGAGACCACGACCCGGGGCTGACTGGGGGTCAGACCAGGCCCAGGACAGAGACCACGACCCGGGGCTGACTAGGGGTCAGACCAGGTCCAGGACAGAGACCACGTCCCGGGGCTGACTGGGGGTCAGACCAGGCCCAGGACAGAGACCACGTCCCGGGGCTGACTGGGGGTCAGATCCTCGGTCCGGCTGCAGTCCTCTGACCAGGAGGGATTAAACCCTAACTGTAGTCCAAACCATAACTCTATTTTCTCTCATATACCCTAATCACGTTGTTATCATTATTTACCCATTTATTTTATATCTATATCTATATATATACTCAATGCCTGTGCTCTTATTAATCATCTAAATGTTGCTGATGACTTTACTATTGTTCCTTGTCTAAGATAACTAACTTACATGTTGATATGAATAATGTTGTGCGGGAGAAATAAAAGGTTATGGATACAACCAGAGTTACAGAACTAAACTAAAGGAAGCGGACCCTTTAACGATATACTGAACTCTGATTGGTCGACGCCACTGTGACGCCGGGTTGGTGCGCAGGCGCAGCGGTGTGTTATCACCCATGTTTCGTAAGGAGGATCGTTTTGTAAAGTAGGATGGTGTCCACCTCTGCCTAGTTTATAAAGTTCATCTGACGGTTCCTGATGAAGACCCCCTGCTGATGAAGAAGTGAGATGACGTCAACCATGTTTCCCGCCGGCAGATACTGGCTTCATGGTGAGTGATAGCTCGGCTAGCTCTACAGCTCTAGCTCTAGCTGCTACACTCAGGGTTAAAGGTTTGAGTTAGACCGGGGTCACATCCGCCAGTCCTCCCGTTGACCCGACCAATCAGGGATCAGTAATCGGGGGTGGGAAGAGCCCTGGAGCGAGGATCTGGATGTGGGTGAAAGGTCAGCAGAACCGGGTCAAGGAGGTTGTGGCTAAAAAGTCAGCAGGACCGGGTCAAGGAGGTTGTGAGTCAAAGGTCACCAGGACCGGGTCACGGAGGTGTCCTTGCAGCGTGACGTCAGTGTGGTCGCTGTACACGTGAAGCAGATCTGACGAAGTCTCCCGACAGCTGTCTGACCGCGCTGCGGAGCTGGGATTTCATGACGTCGCCATTCCTCCCTTCCGCACGCTTTATCGGGAGTTTGATTTGTTATTGAGGTGGAGTTTGTTTTGCCAAGGTGGAGCTTGAAATGTAGCACTACTGTGTAGCCTCTACTACGTTAGTTATAACACGTGTTTATATAGTTTATCGTGTATATCACCGTCCGTTATAGCACGATGAGGGGAGCGGGGGTCTAGTCCGATTGGATCTGGTTCTGAAGCTGTGTCCCCCCCCACAGCAGGGCGATGTGTCCGGGCCCTGAGAAGGGGCCCCCGTCTGGACCCCGGGGCCGCGGGGGTCCGGCCCACCGCCCACCGCTGGGCCAGCAGCGACGCCCCCAAGATCACCACCCACTACAGCATCCACCCCCGGGACCAGGACCCCCGCTGGGAGGGTGAGGACCTCCCCCTGAGGGAGAGATATAGATCTGTATATAGAGAGATATAGATCTAGATATGTATATATCTAGATCTATATATAGAGAGAAATAGATCTATATATATAGAGAGAGATATAGATCTGTATATAGAGAGATATAGATCTATATGTATAGAGATATAGATCTATATATAGAGATAAAGATCTATATATAGAGATATAGATCTATCTGTATATAGAGATATAGATCTATCTGTATATAGAGATATAGATCTGTATATAGAGAGATATAGATCTATGTGTATATAGAGCTATCTGTATATAGAGCTATATGTATATAGATATAGAGCTATATGTATATAGATATAGAGCTATATATCTAGATCTATATATAGAGAGATATAGATCTATATGTATGTAGAGAGATATAGATCTATATGTATATAGAGAGATATAGATCTATATGTATATAGATATAAGCAGTATCACACTCGAGGTCGTGCTGTTGCACTGAATATCAGAATATCAGTACAACAGCACGACCTCGAGTGTGATATTGCTTTTATACAACAGTTCTACAAGCACCATTTATTAGTTAACAGTAATAAGCAACAACAGATTATGATTTCTTTGTTTATGTAATGATTTATTTGGCTCCGCCAACACGAATAGATCCGCACCTGAAGGTTTGCGCTGAAGTATCCAGGCTTCTTTCCTTCCCTTCGTCCTCTTCTGACGACCATTCATAATTCAATTCAAATGTTATGTCTGTAAACAGGTTTGTCGTTGTGTTGCAAAGTTTGTTGCAATCTAAGCTACATAAATACTGTGAATAACATTAACGGTTATTAAAACACCTGTAAAGCGGAGTGAATACATGTATAGTTAAAAGTCCCGATGCTGTTTGCTTGCTCAGAGTTCACCCCTCCTACTTATTGTATGCTCTTCGTCCTGGCACTTAATGTAGGCACGTACTGTACCTCGCACTTAGTTATAGTTCTTAAATGTGATAACATAGTGATTGTTAGTGCTTGGCACTTGGTTCTATGAACCTCCTTACTGTACCGACAGCGATATATTGTTGTTTCTCTTCTGACAGATGTACTTATCGTAAGTCGTTATCGATAAAAGCTTCTGCTAAATCCCCTGAATGTAAGTGCAGGTATAGAAATATATATATATGGCAACGGTTCCCATGGCTACGGTTAGGACTGCTCTCGGTCCGTCTGCTGGTTCCAACCCTCTCGATGGTCTTTGCCTTTAAGCAAGGCATGGATGAACCCTTCAGTGTTCCTAAAGAGTAGGCGCGTTGCGTTGCCTCGCATAACATAATGCATCCTGGGGGAAAAAAACGTCAGAAATGCTGGTGATAACTTCCCTATCAGACATGTAACATGGCTTTAAAAACCCGCGGGAGCTCCAGGGTAACTCCCTCCGTCTGCTTTTCTGTGCACATGGTCTCAAATAATGCGGACATAAGAAACTCCCCTCAACATGAGGGGAGTCAAAACGTTGCCCTAGTTGGTTGTAATTACCTCGTGGAATTTCCCAAGGGAGAAATGGCATAGCTCCTTCCGAAGAGGCGTGCCCTCTCCCAAACTATGCCTGTTCAAACTGCGTGCACCTGGGTCCGACCTGACGTGGCGGGACCCTGGCGTGTTTCTGACTAGTTCCGGCGGATGTTCTCAGGTCTCGCGCATGCATGCGCTCAAAGTGAAACGCGGCCAGTCACCCTAACAGGACGCGGGCGCGGTGCTTGCTGCAGGGACGGAGATGGAGCGCTTCGCGGACCAGGCGGACGTGGTGGTGGTGGGGGCAGGGCCCGCCGGCCTCTCGGCCGCCATCCGGCTGAAGCAGCTGGCGCTGGCGCAGGAGCGGGAGGTGCGGGTGTGCGTGGTGGAGAAGGCGTCTCAGATCGGAGCCCACACCCTCTCAGGGGCCTGTCTGGAGCCCAGCGCCCTCAACGAGCTGCTGCCCGACTGGAAGGAGAGAGGGGTGAGTCCCCTCACCCCTTGTGTCTCTCTGCTTATGATATTAATAGAGAAATTAAATAGAGATATTTAATTTCTCTATTAATATCTCCCTCCTCTCTGTCTCCTCCTCTCTTTCTTTCTCTCTCTCTCTTTCTCTTTTGTTCTCTCTCTCTCGTTCTCTCTCTCTTTCTTTCTTTCTTTCTTTCTTTCTTTCTTTCTCTCGTTCTCTCTCGTTCTCATTCACTCTCTCTCTCTCCCTCTCGTTCTCTCTCTCTCTCCCTCTTGTTCTCTCTCTCTCTCTCTCTCTCTCTCTCTCTTTCTCTCTCGTTCTCATTCTCTCTCTCTCGCTCCCTCTCGTTCTCTCTCTCTCTCCCTCCCTCTCTCTCTCTTTCTCTCGTTCTCTCTCGTTCTCATTCTCTCTCTCTCTCTCGCTCCCTCTCGTTCTCTCTCTCTCTCTCTCTGTCTCTCTCTCTCTCTCCCTCTCATTCTCTCTCTCTCTCTCCCTCTCGTTCTCTCTCTCTCTCCCTCTTGTTCTATCTCTCTCGTTCTCATTCTCTCTCTCTCGCTCCCTCTCGTTCTCTCTCTCTCTCTCCCACCCTCTCTCTCTCTTTCTCTCTCGTTCTCATTCTCTCTCTCTCTCTCTCGCTCCCTCTCGTTCTCTCTCTCTCTCTCTGTCTCTCTCTCTCTCGTTCTCTCTCTCTCGTTCTCTCTCTCTCGCTCCCTCTCGTTCTCTCTCTCACTCTCTCTCTCTTTCTCTCTCTCTGTCTCTCTCTCTCAGGCCCCCCTCCACACTCCAGTCACTGAGGATATTTTCAGCATCCTGACGGAGAAGCACAGGATTCCGGTCCCCATGTTGCCAGGTAGGGCCTCCCATCCCCCTCTACAGCCCCTCTGAAAGGATTCATGTTCTAAGACTTTATTTATCCATTGATCTACGTATTTATGAGATTGAATAAAAAACATGTCAGTTTTACAGCAGCTGTTAAATATAACACGGAGAAACATCTTTATATATAGATATCTCTATAAAACATATATCTATAGATCTTTATATAGAGATATCTATAGAAAACATATCTAGATATTTTTATATAGAGGTATCTATAGATAACATATCTTTAGATATCTTTATGTAGAGATATTTATATATAACATATCTATAGATGCGGAGTGTATAAATGCTGGTTGCCCTGGTCCTTTGTGATGTGGTCTGACCCCCTGATGTGGTCTGACCCCCTGATGTGGTCTGACCCCCTGATGTGGTCTGACCCCCTGATGTGGTCTGACCCCCTGATGTGGTCTGACCCCCTGATGTGGTCTGAACCCCCCCCTGATGTGGTCTGACCCCCTGATGTGGTCTGAACCCCCCCCTGATGTGGTCTGACCCCCTGATGTGGTCTGACCCCCTGATGTGGTCTGACCCACCCCTGATATGGTCTGACCCCCCCCCGATGTGGTCTGACCCCCTGATGTGGTCTGAACCCCCCCCTGATGTGGTCTGACCCCCTGATGTGGTCTGACCCCCTGATGTGGTCTGAACCCCTGATGTGGTCTGACCCCCTGATGTGGTCTGACCCCCTGATGTGGTCTGAACCCCCCCCTGATGTGGTCTGACCCCCTGATGTGGTCTGACCCCCTGATGTGGTCTGAACCCCCCCCTGATGTGGTCTGACCCCCTGATATGGTCTGACCCCCCCCTGATGTGGTCTGACCCCCCCCCAGGTCTGCCCATGAACAACCACGGGAACTACATCGTGCGTCTGGGGAACCTGGTGCGCTGGCTGGGGGAGCAGGCGGAGGAGCTGGGGGTGGAGCTGTACCCGGGCTACGCCGCCGCAGAGGTGACCGCTACACCCGTGAATCACGCCCCGCCTAGATTGTGTTGTTTGTGCGGAAGAGAGGGGTGGTGGTGGGTGGAGGTGTGGTGTCAAAGGGCGTGCCCCAGGGTTCCATACTAGGGCCACTGTTGTTCTCAATATATGTAAACAATCTTTGTGACAAAATGTCCAATGCTGCCTGTCATTTCTGTGCAGATGAACTTTTTATTTCCTGTAGTCTGCTTTGGATGTTTTACAGTCACAGCTGGATGAATTTAAATTGGTTTAAAATACAGAAAACAAAATTACGTATTTTTTCAAATGGTAAAGAGCTACCCAAAAATCTGCCAAAGCTTTAAACAACCCACAAGGTCGAAATTGACAGGGTCGATTTGAACAAATACCTGGGTTTTATTATTGATGAATATTTGTCTTCAAACTTCAAATTGAAAAACTTCCAAATTGAAAATTAAATTAGGTTTCTTTTTTAGAAATAAATCATGCTTCACAATGCAGGCCAGGGAACATTCGTTCACTGCAACCTTTTTACCATTGTTAGATTATGGGGACCTGCTATTTATGAACGCACCTGACCAGTACCTCAGAAGATTGGATACTGTCTAGCATTATGCTCTGCGATTTTTAACTGGCTGTGGAAATCGTGTCCATCATTGCACCCTATATGCCACTGGAGAATATCCATCACTCTCTGTACACAGACTCTCGCACTGGTTGTTTTTTATTTATAAGCGTCTCATGGGACTGGTCCCCTCATATATGTGTCATAAATAGGAGACATGTTAATTCGTCTTATTAACATGTCTGCAAACAAAGGTAATTATGGTTTACACTCTACAGATGTGTTACGGATGTTGGTGCGCAGAGCTAGAACTGAGTTAGGGAAAAAGGCCTTTAAATATGCTGCTTCTTCTGCCTGGAACTCTGTACGAAAGCACCTGAAGCTGTCGGAGCGGGTTACCTTAGGGGAGTTCAGAGTAATGCTGAAGGACAGGGAAGCTAGTTCTCTCGGAAAATGCACCTGCTTGTAAATTTCTATTTTTGATAACAGCCAGGTGTATTCATTTTGTCTGTCACGGTTTATTTATTTTTTATTTGAACTGTGATATATATTTTTTATTTTCATACATAGTCAAGATTTTAATCTCAATGAATTTGTACCTGTTTAAATAAAAGTGATTGATTGCTGGGTGGAGGTGTGCTAGGTGGAGGTGTACTGGGTGGAGGTGGTTGGGTGGAGGTGTGGTGGGTGGTGGTGTCTGGGTGGAGGTGTGGTGGGTGGAGGTGGCTGGCTGGGTGGAGGTGTACTGGGTGGAGGTGGAGGTGTGGTGGGTGGAGGTGGCTGGGTGGTGGTGTGCTGGGTGGTGGTGTGCTGGTTGGAGGTGTACTGGGTGGAGGTGTACTGGGTGGAGGTGTGGTGGGTGGAGGTGTACTGGGTGGAGGTGTGGTGGGTGGAGGTGTGGTGGGTGGAGGTGTGCTGGGTGGAGGTGTGGTGGGTGGAGGTGGCTGGGTGGAGGTGTGGTGGTTAGAGGTGTGGTGGGTGGAGGTGTGCTGGGTGGAGGTGGCTGGGTGGAGGTGTGGTGGTTGGAGATGTGCTGGTTGGAGGTGGCTGGGTGGTGGTGTGGTGGTTGGAGGTGTACTGGGTGGAGGTGTACTGGGTGGAGGTGGCTGGGTGGAGGTGGCTGGGTCCCCGTGGTGACCCTGCTCTCTGCTCCCCAGGTTCTGTTCCATGAGGACGGGAGCGTTAAAGGCATCGCCACCAACGACGTGGGCATCGCTAAGGACGGCTCTCCTAAGGTACGTCTTCTGACCCCCTCCCCCTCACCCCCCTCTCTCCTCACCCCTCGTCTCCCCCCCCTCTAATTTCAGCCTTTACCAGTGAACCTGTTTGTGGTGGAAGTCTTGTTCCTGTCTGCTGCCCTCTGGCCTCTTAAAGGTCCCATGGCATGCCACCAGGTGTGGTGTGATTAGCCGCTACAAGCCGTTTTGGAAATCTGCCCCTTATGACATCACTGGTGGGCGTGTCCACCTAGATGTGTGCTGGATAGATCAGCCTGCCAGCCTACCAAGTGGAGTGTAGCAAACGTTGCTCATCTATCCGTCGCACATCTAGGTGGACACGCCCACCTGTGATGTCATAAGGGGCAGATTTCCAAAACGGCTTGTAGAGGCTAATCACACCACACCCGGTGGCACGCCATGGGACCTTTAAGAGGAGGGTCCTCTTCCAGGGATGTGGGCAGATGGCCCCAGGGCAGATGGTGGGGTGGTAGTTGAAGTCTGCCTCTCCCCAGGACACCTTTGAGCGGGGCATGGAGCTGCACGCCCAGGTCACTCTGTTCGGGGAGGGCTGCCACGGCCATCTGGCCAAGCAGCTCTACCAGCGCTTCAACCTGCGGCAGAACTGTGAGCCTCAGACCTACGCCATCGGACTCAAGGAGGTACAGCACTCACCCCCTCACCCCTTCATGTTCACCTTCACCCCTCACCCCTTTATCCTCTCCCCTCCACCCTCACCCCTTTATCCTCTCCCCTCCACCCTCACCCCTTTATCCTCACCCACTCACCCCTCCACCCTTCACCCTCACCCCTTCATGTTCACCTTCACCCCCTCACCCCTTCATCCTCACCCACTCCACCCTTCACCCTCACCCCATCATCTTCACCCTCACCCCTTTATCCTCACCCTACATGTAGTCATGCCAACACTGTTCATGTAAGTGCTGCTCTGCTCTCTAGAGCCTCTCTGCTCTACCTGTGCGTGCTGACTGCTTCCTCTGTGACTGCTTCCTGTGTGTGCTGACTACTTCCTGTTTTTGCTGACCCCTTCCTGTGTGCTGACCACTTCCTGTGTGCTGCCTGCTTCATGTGTGCTGACCCCTTCCTGTGTGCTGACCCCTTCCTGTGTGCTGACCCCTTCCTGTGTGCTGCCTGCTTCCTGTGTGCTGACCCCTTCCTGTGTGCTGACCCCTTCCTGTGTGCTGCCTGCTTCCTGTGTGCTGACCCCTTCCTGCCTGCTTCCTGTGTGCTGCCTGCTTCCTGTGTGCTGACCCCTTCCTGTGTGCTGCCTGCTTCCTGTGTGCTGACCCCTTCCTGTGTGCTGCCTGCTTCCTGTGTGCTGACCCCTTCCTGTGTGCTGACCCCTTCCTGTGTGCTGACTACTTCCTGTGTGCTGACCCCTTCCTGCCTGCTTCCTGTGTGCTGACCCCTTCCTGTGTGCTGCCTGCTTCCTGTGTGCTGCCCCCTTCCTGTGTGCTGCCTGCTTCCTGTGTGCTGCCTGCTTCCTGTGTGCTGACGCCTTCCTGTGTGCTGCCTGCTTCCTGTGTGCTGACCCCTTCCTGTGTGCTGCCTGCTTCCTGTGTGCTGACCCCTTCCTGTGTGCTGCCTGCTTCCTGTGTGCTGACCCCTTCCTGTGTGCTGCCTGCTTCCTGTGTGCTGACGCCTTCCTGTGTGCTGCCTGCTTCCTGTGTGCTGCCTGGTTCTCCAGGTGTGGGTGGTGCGTCCGGAGAAGTGGCGCCCGGGCCGGGTGGAGCACTCGGTGGGCTGGCCGCTCAACAGACACACCTACGGGGGCTCCTTCCTCTACCACCTCAACGAGGGCGAGCCGTTGGTGGCCCTGGGCTTCGTGGTGAGTCTGGGGGTCAGGGGTCGTGGAGGGGTTCTCAGGGTCCCCCCCCTCCATCTTAAGATCTGTAAATAAATAGAGATCCGCCCCAAACCACAGTTCTAGTGTTGGTTCCAAGGTATCTTTCTTTGTTCTTCAGTGTTGATGTGTTGGTTCTTCGGTGTTGATGTGTTGGTTCCCTGGTGTTGATGTGTTGGTTCCTCAGTGTTGATGTGTTGGTTCTTCAGTGTTGATGTGTTGGTTCCCCGGTGTTGATGTGTTGGTTCCTCAGTGTTGATGTGTTGGTTCTTCAGTGTTGATGTGTTGGTTCCTCGTGTTGATGTGTTGGTTCTTCAGTGTTGATGTGTTGGTTCTTCAGTGTTGATGTGTTGGTTCTTCAGTGTTGATGTGTTGGTTCCTCGTGTTGATGTGTTGGTTCTTCAGTGTTGATGTGTTGGTTCTTCAGTGTTGATGTGTTGGTTCCCCGGTGTTGATGTGTTGGTTCTTCAGTGTTGATGTGTTGGTTCTTCAGTGTTGTTGTGTTGGTTCCTCGTGTTGATGTGTTGGTTCTTCAGTGTTGATGTGTTGGTTCTTCGGTGTTGATGTGTTGGTTCTTCAGTGTTGATGTGTTGGTTCTTCGGTGTTGATGTGTTGGTTCTTCAGTGTTGATGTGTTGGTTCCTCGTGTTGATGTGTTGGTTCTTCAGTGTTGATGTGTTGGTTCCCCGGTGTTGATGTGTTGGTTCCTCGGTGTTGATGTGTTGGTTCTTCGGTGTTGATGTGTTGGTTCTTCAGTGTTGATGTGTTGGTTCTTCAGTGTTGATGTGTTGGTTCCTCGTGTTGATGTGTTGGTTCCTCAGTGTTGATGTGTTGGTTCTTCAGTGTTGATGTGTTGGTTCCTCGGTGTTGATGTGTTGGTTCTTCGGTGTTGATGTGTTGGTTCTTCAGTGTTGATGTGTTGGTTCTTCAGTGTTGATGTGTTGGTTCTTCAGTGTTGATGTGTTGGTTCTTCAGTGTTGATGTGTTGGTTCCCCGGTGTTGATGTGTTGGTTCTTCAGTGTTGATGTGTTGGTTCCTCGTGTTGATGTGTTGGTTCTTCAGTGTTGATGTGTTGGTTCTTCGGTGTTGATGTGTTGGTTCCTCGTGTTGATGTGTTGGTTCTTCAGTGTTGATGTGTTGGTTCCCCGGTGTTGATGTGTTGGTTCTGTATTCCCCAGGTGGGTCTTGACTACTCCAACCCCTACCTGAGTCCTTTCAGAGAGTTCCAGCGGTGGAAGCACCACCCGTTCGTCGCCCCCACCCTGGAGGGGGGTGAGCGCATTGGCTACGGGGCGCGGGCACTCAACGAGGGTGGGGTCCAGGTGAGTCTATTCAGTCAGTAGAACCCCCAGTGAGGTCTAACCAGTCAGTAGAACCCCCACTGAGGTCTAACCAGTCAATGGAACCCCCACTGAGGTCTAACCAGTCAATGGAACCCCCACTGAGGTCTAACCAGTCAATAGAACCACCACTGAGGTCTAACCAGTCAATAGAACCCCCACTGAGGTCTAACCAGTCAGTAGAACCACTGATCCATACCCAGCTGTCCATCTAGGACAGGTGAGGGTTAGCAGCTGGGGTGAGAGAGGTCGTCTGCCCGGGATGACCCTGTGACCTCTGACCCCTTCAGTCCATCCCAGAGCTGACCTTCCCAGGAGGCATCCTGATTGGCTGCAGCCCTGGCTTCATGAACGTCCCCAAGATCAAAGGGACACACACGGCCATGAAGAGCGGCATGCTGGCTGCCGAGGCCGTGTTCCCCCGGCTGGCCGTGCTGGAGGAGGACTCCGCCCCCTCCGCAGGTAACTCCTCCCCCTCCTCAGGTACCTCCTCCCCCCCATCTTGGGCGTACTGAGGATCCCGTTCCTTTGATCCATATCTCGCTGCTTGTGGCCGCAGAGCTTCAAAGAACATTTCTGAGGAGAGGAGTGACTCTCCCATGCCGTTTCTTCTCCTGGTTCCTCCTCCGCTCCCTTTGTATCACGGAAAGTTCCTTCACTGTAGATCTCGCCTACAAGAAAACTATCTCGTGTTCAACAGAGAAATGAGCTCCTCGATATGTTGAGTTACTCAGTAAGTGTACTTTATTGCAGCACTGAGGCAGGTTGTTGATTTGAATGAATCTTATGAACACTTTTGGGTCGTTTCTTCAATGATGATGAACTCGCTACCGCTAGAGAAACCCAATGTCGACCAATTACCTGGTCCCTCTGTGCCCCTGGTCTGACTGGTCTCACTGGTCCCCCCCCAGGTCTCCACGTCCCGGAGTACGCTGAGAGCCTGAAGGCGTCGTGGGTGTGGAAGGAGCTCCACGCGGTGAGGAACATCCGGCCCTCCTTCCACAACTACCTGGGTCTGTACGGGGGCATGGTCTACACCGGCATCTTCTACTGGATCCTGAGGGGCAAGGAACCCTGGACCCTGAAGCACTGCGGTAGGTCCACCTCCCCACCACCAGGGGGCGGCACTCACACTAAAGCAGATCTTATTCTGACGGTTCAGAAGTGTGGGAGGGACTCAACACGGAGCCCAGGGCTGAGCCAGACGTGTTACTATAGCAACAGCCTCCCCTTCCCTCTCCACCCCCCCCGGCAGGTCTGGACTCCGACCAGCTGAAGCCGGCCAAGGAGTGCACCCCCATCGAGTACCCCCGGCCCGACGGCAAGCTGAGCTTCGACCTGCTGTCGTCGGTGGCCCTGAGCGGGACCAACCACGAGGGCGACCAGCCCGCCCACCTCACACTGAGGGACGACAGCGTGCCGGTGGAGCACAACCTGGCCCTCTACGACGGGCCCGAGCAGCGCTTCTGCCCCGCAGGTAGAGGGACAGGATTTAGACCGACAGGATTTAGACCGACAGGAGGTAGACCGGCACTTAGACCACCCCGCGACCTTTGACCCTCTCCCAGGCGTGTACTAGTACGTCACCATGACCTTTGACCCCCTCACGCATGTACGACCCTGTGACCTTTGCCCCTCCCCCGAGGCGTGTACGTCCCTGTGACCCTCACCTCAGGCGTGTACAACCCTGTGACCTTTGACCCCCTCAGGCGTGTACGACCCTGTGACCTTTAACCCGTGACCTTTGACCCCCTCTCCCAGGCGTGTACGAGTACGTCCCCACTGACGACGGCGCCGGGATGCGGCTGCAGATCAACGCCCAGAACTGCGTCCACTGCAAGACGTGCGACATCAAGGACCCCAGCCAGAACATCAACTGGGTGGTGCCGGAGGGCAGCGGAGGCCCCGCCTACAACGGGATGTGAACCTTTTGATTGGTCGATACTAACCGTGCCTACACATGACCCCTGAGGGGGTGGATCGGAGCCTCAGCAGGACTGTAATATATTGCGTTAAGAACATATAAGCGGAATGCGGCTGGTGCTGATGGTTTATTTCACGAGTCCCTTTGGAGCGGAGAACACGTCAGTGAACTTGTAGAAAACAATACAGTATGGGAGGGAGGGCTGAACATCACAGGAATAAATTAAGCACCGCAGGTACACACTAGGTCAAACTCCTCCACAGGTGAAGGGGTGAAGTTCACCCCTTCACACAGATGAAGAGGTTAACTTCACCTCTTCACACAGATGAAGAGGTTAACTTCACCTCTTCACACAGATGAAGAGGTTAACTTCACCTCATCGCAAAGATGAAGGGGTGAAGTTCACCCCTTCACACAGATGAAGGGGTGAAGTTCAGACTCCATCGCAGGTGAAGGGGTGAAGTTCAGACCCCTCGACACAGGTGAAGGGGTGAGGTTCATGCAAACATCTTGGCATAGATCTTCTTCTCCTTCTCCTTCTCTTCCTTCAAGCTGACCTGGACTCTCTTCATCTCGCCCGCGATCGCTGCAAAACACACAGGAGGAAGCGTTTCATTGGTTGCTCAATCCCTGTATAATCCCAGTATAAACCGAAACAGCATTCAGCATTGTACCTGCCACCAGCACCTGTTGTGAGCCAAGGGTTCTCTTACGGTGACAGTAATGTATGGTTGGTTCCACTTACTGTCTACCTTTTTAATTTTTTCAGTACTAGATAATTTAAAATCAATAATTATAATAAGGAGTCATGTGATGGTATCCGATCGGCGCCTAGACTTGCGTACTCGCCAATACCCGATACGGCATTTTAGGCGAATTCAGAGGCATATCCGAAACTGGTATCGGTACCAGATCCACTCTAGTTTAGACTTCCTCTTGGAGTCCATGTAAAGATCTGAAGGTTAACATGTGATATGAAACCATTTCTGCATTAAAATATCTCATGTTATTTTGGTTTTGTTCACTACTTGTTCCCAACAATGCTCATACCCAGAGAACTCAAAGCTTAATACACCGTAACTCGGAGAACCCTAAACACTGCTAACCCTTAACACCGAGAACCTGATGTCTAGATCCACTAGTGTCCACACAGACCTTACCTGGGTATTATGAGGTATTCCCAGTGGGTACCTCTGGGTATTGTGTGGTATTCCCAGTGGGTACCTCTGGGTGTTGTGTGGTATTCCCAGTGCGTACCTCTGGGTATTGTGTGGTATTCCCAGTGGGTATCTCTGGGTATTGTGTGGTATTCCCAGTGGGTACCGCTGGGAGTTGTGTGGTATTCCCAGTGGGTAACTCTGGGTATTGTGTGGTATTCCCAGTGGGTACCTCTGGGTATTCTAGGAGTCTGACTGCATCAAGGTTTCACAATGACCTATTTGCAGCTCTACAAAAGGTTTGGTGCTGGAGTTCCCATAGGGGGCGCTACAGCTCCCGGTCCAAGTTAAAGCAGCCCCCTGATGGATTTAAACTCTAAACTTGGTGACATGTCTTATCTGACATGTTGAACATGTCCGCCTCTTGGACCCAAAATGTCCGTCAGGCTTTTCTTTCAATACTTCAAAAAATAACATCCGAAGCGCTGATGTGCGTGTTCTACAGACCGGTTTGATTCAAATTCCAAGCAATGAAAAAAAAAAAAAAGACCTGAAACTTTAACTGGTACAAACAGGATTTCTGCCTGGTTTACCTCTAAACGGTGATGATCCCACACTACTTCAGGAGCTCATCAAACCAGGTCGTTAGAGGGGATCTCTAACGAGCGGTGCGGTAACGGCCTCATAGGCTGAGACAGAAACACTACCAGCTCCCTGGGGGCTAGTCCCAGGATGCACTGCAGGAGGGTCAGCTACTAAAGGGTTAAGGGGGCTCAGGTATTAAAGGGGAGGTTAAGGGGGCTCAGGGCCTTACCTTTGTCTTGAGGTGATATCTCCTGAGCTTTCTTCAGATCCGCCTGTGGAGGGAAAACACTCAGGAGTCAGTCTGCAGTACAGACCAGTCTCTGCCAGTACAGACCTGTCTACCTGCAGTACAGACCTGTCTCTGCCAGTACAGACCAGTCTCTACCTGCAGTACAGACCTGTCTCTACAGTACAGACCAGTCTCTACAGTACAGACCAGTCTCTACAGTACAGACCAGTCTCTACCAGTACAAACCTGTCTCTACCTGCAGTACAGACCTGTCTCTACGGTACAGACCTGTCTCTACAGTACAGACCAGTCTCTGCGGTACAGACCAGTCTCTACAGTACAGACCTGTCTCTACAGTACAGACCAGTCTCCACCATGCTGTTGTAGGTGTGTGTAGGTGTGTGTGAGGTCCTCACCATGGCCTTGTCCAGGTCCTTGAGGCCCTGCCAGGCCTGGGCCCGGCGGAACAGGGCTTTGGTGTTGGACTCGTTCAGCTCCAGCACCTGAGGCTCAGAACAAGGACGGCTCATCAGCTACACCTGGTCTCACCTGGGGGTCCCCCTAGGTCACCTGGTCCCTCCAGTCCCCGCCCCCCTCTAGCCCCCCCTGGTCTTCCCTGGTCTCCCAAGGCCCACCTGGTTGCAGCTGTCCAGCGCCTCCTGCCAGAGGCAGAGCTTCAGCTGGCAGGCGGCCTTGTTGAGGGTGCAGCTCAGCGCGGTGGGCTCCAGCTTCCTCTGCAGCTCCTCGTCCTCCTCCACCACCTCCCCGCTCACCTCCAGGTACCTGAGGACCACAACCCCGCCCCCCCAGTCAGGTCCTGACCTCTGGCTCCGCCCGCTCCATCAGGGCACACCGGCTTATTCACCCGAGGCTTCATGTCTTCATGGTGGGAGGTGTTCTTCACCAGTAATGTCGTGGACTTTAAAGTGTCGTCCCCCCCCCCGCTAGAGCCTTACAGGGTTTAGAACGCATCAACAACCAATCAGTGGTCAGCTGTCGACCAGAGGAGGAGGAGTCTCACCTCAGGGCCTTGGAGTACTTCCTGGTGGCCGAGGCCCAGTCCTGCTTCTTGAAGAAGGTGTTTCCGATGTTCTTGATGTCTTCGGCCACGGCGAGCACCTTGTCCACCTGGAACCACACCACATGGCAGCATCAGTACACCGGCCCCTAGCAACACCGCCCCCTAGCAACACCGCCCCCTAGCAACCTGGACTTTGTTGTTGGATCCAGGGAGGAGGAAACAAGATTTAGTCCACTTTGAAGATGGCTGAAACCTCAGCAGAGGTTCAATCTGGATGAGGACCCAACAGCTTCTGTTCCTTAACCTAAGACCTATGAAGACCCCCCCATAGGTATGAAGACCTCTCCCCCATACCTAGGACCCCCTAATTGGTATGAAGACCCCCCCTCCATACGTACGTCTTTGAAGTCCACCTCAGAGTCCTCTGGGAACTCTGGGTGGGCGTCGCCGGAGCCGTCGCTCGGAGACACGCCCCAGTCGTCCCCGTCCCGGTGCTCACCGCAGTCTGCGATGACGCACGGCTGGAAGACAGGTCAGAGGTCACAAGTCAGAGGTCGTACCCTGGCAGGTCAGTGGGGGATAAAGGTCGTACCCCGACAGCTCAGTGGGGGCCAAAGGTCGTACCCTGACAGCTCAGTGGGGGTTAAAGGTCATACCCCGACATGTCATTAGGGGTTGAAGGTCGTACCCCGACAGGTCAGTGGGGGTTAAGGGTCATACCCTGACAGTTCAGTGGGGGTCAGAGGTGGGGGTTAAAGGTCGCACGGCGACAGGTCAGTAGGGGTTGAAGGTCATACCCTGAGAGGTCCGTGGAGGTTAAAGGTCATACCCTGAGAGGTCCGTGGGGGTTGAAGGTCGTACCCCGACAGGTCAGTGGGGGTCAGTGGGGGTCGTGGCGGTACCTTGACGGGCGTGTCGTCCCTGGTCTCCGTGGCCTCCAGGGTCTTGACGAGGCCCAGGCCGCGCAGCACCTGGCCGAACACCACGTGCTTCCCGTCCAGGTGGGGCGTGGCCACCGTGGTGATGAAGAACTGGGAGCCGTTGGTGTTGGGCCCCGCGTTGGCCATGCTGAGCAGACCCACCCGGTCGTGCTGCAGGAGAGGGGGCGGAGTTAGCGCTGGCTTCACTAGGAGAGGGGGCGGAGTTAGTGCTGGATTCACTAGGAGGGGCGGAGTTAGTGCTGGCCTCACTAGGAGAGGGGGCGGAGTTAGCGCTGGAATCGCTAGGAGGGGGTGGAGTTAGTGCTGGCTTCGCCAGGAGAGGGGGCGGTGTTAGTGCTGGCTTTACTAGGAGAGAGGGGCGGAGTTAGCGCTGGATTCACTAGGAGGGGGCGGAGTTAGCACTAGGAGGGGGCGGAGTAAGTGCTGGCTTCACTAGGAGAGGGGGGCGGAGTTAGCGCTGTATTCACTAGGAGGGGGTGGAGTTAGTGCTGGCTTCACTAGGAGAAGGGGCGGAGTTAGCGCTAGCTTCGCCAGGAGAAGGGGCGGAGTTAGCGCTAGCTTCGCCAGGAGAAGGGGCGGAGTTAGCGCTGGATTCGCTAGGAGGGGGTGGAGTTAGTGCTAGCTTCGCCAGGAGAGGGGGCGGAGTTAGTGCTGGCTTTACTAGGAGAGAGGGGCGGAGTTAGCGCTGGATTCGCTAGGAGGGGGCGGAGTTAGCACTAGGAGGGGGCGGAGTTAGTGCTGGCTTCACTAGGAGAGGGGGGCGGAGTTAGCGCTGTATTCACTAGGAGGGGGTGGAGTTAGTGCTGGCTTCACTAGGAGAAGGGGCGGAGTTAGCGCTAGCTTCGCCAGGAGAAGGGGCGGAGTTAGCGCTAGCTTCGCCAGGAGAAGGGGCGGAGTTAGCGCTGGGCTCGCTAGGAGGGGGCGGAATTAGCGCTAGCTTCGCCAGGAGAGGGGGTGGAGTTAGCGCTGACTTAGCTAGGAGAGGGGGCGGAGTTCGACTGCTGCATATGAAGGGTCGAGGGCCCAGACTAGAGGACTACGTCAGCCAGTAGACTAGAAGCTGCTTCATATGAGGCGAGAACATGGCAGTGAGACGGGGAGGCGGTGGGTTAGGGTCAGACCTCAGCTGAGGTCAAAGGACACAACCTTACCTTGTAGTGGAAGTTCTCATCTTCAAACTTCTCTCCGTATATGCTCTCGCCACCCGTCCCGTCCTGGTTGGAGAAATCCCCTCCCTGGATCATGAAGCTCTTGATGACTGGGGGTGGGGGGGGGGGGAGACCAGGGGGTTAGTAACCATGGTTACCGCTTTTTACACCCGACCGTGTTCAATGGACATCAAGCGTTTCCTGTCGATGTTCCCGACAACCTTGAGAGGATGGCTCCTGGTTACCTTCTCCATTGAAACCACAGCAGTGGTGTTACCAAGGTGTGCAGGCCGGCTGGTTCATGGAACAGTAACTTAAATACTGACCGTACCGAGGTACTTAAGACAAACACACTTGAACAGTGCGTTGAAATTACAATGTGTTGAACGCTACTCACTGCGGTAGAGGGGCGCTAAAGGTTTGGTAGTGGAGCAGTGTTGAACGCTACTCACTGCGGTGGAAGGGGCGCTAAAGGTTTGGTAGTGGAGCAGTTTTAAACGCTACTCACTGCAGTGGAAGGGGTGCTAAAGGTTTGGTAGTGGAGCAGTGTTGAACGCTACAGTGTGTTGAACACTACTCACTGCGGTGGAAGGGGCGCTTAAGGTTTGGTAGTGGAGCAGTGTTGAACGCTACAGTGTGTTGAACGCTACTCACTGCGGTGGAAGGGGCGCTTAAGGTTTGGTAGTGGAGCAGTGTTGAACGCTACAGTGTGTTGAACGCTACTCACTGCGGTGGAAGGGGCGCTAAAGGTTTGGTAGTGGAGCAGTGTTGAACGCTACAGTGTGTTGAACGCTACTCACTGCGGTGGAAGGGGCAGGCCTTGAAGTGCAGCGGCTTCCCGGTGGCCTTCCCCTCGCCCTTCTCCCCGGTGCAGAGAGCGCGGAAGTTCTCCGCTGTTCTGGGCGTGACGTCGGCGAACAGCTCCAGAACGATTCGGCCCGCTGGAACAAAAAACAAACAAAAAACATCAGAGAGCTCTGGCGGCCATGTTGGCGGGGGGCTGGACATCGTACCGGGACCACGCCCCCATCGGACAGGACATGATGACCTCATTGTTAGGAGACGGTACAGAACGGTTGGTCATTTGTCTTTGAGCTCTATTTATACAGCCCCCTACACACAGCGCCCTACAGACGTACGGACACACAGCGCCGTACAGAATCAGTTAAGGGAGTGAAACTGTACCAGTCAGTACTCATACACGTCATATCCGTATATACGCTTCAGAAATAAATTGTAATGCATCACGAGATTATCATCCGGCCATACTTCTGTTAAATGGATTTAAGTCTTTGGCAGACTGACGGCAGATCCTCATTAGAAATGAGTTATTATATACTCACAGATAGTTATTAACATTAAGCAGCAGAACCTCAGGTAACAGACGGGACTGAGGTCGGAGTGACAGAACCTTGAACTAGGTGATCCTCATGGTGAGGACCTGGTGGCCCTCACCATGAGAACTTTGTGGACTTCATCATGAGGACTTGTCCCACCGGACCTCCTCCTCATGTCCTGCCGAAGCTGTGGATGGACACCACGTGGTTCCGTCCATCAGACCACAGAGAATCTGATTCACCTTTGACCTCGGGTATGACCCATGAACACATCCGATCATCAGCTATCACTGTTTAAATATAATATAAATATATATACATTATATATATACACATAATATATATATATATACATACATATATAGATATACACACACATTATATATTTATTTATTTATAACTGGTATCTAGCGTAGGGTCTCACTTTATTAGCCCGTCCTGTGAATGAATGAAGAGCTTCAAGAGTCTCTCAGTGGGAAATAGAGGATGCTAAGCTATGCTATGCTAAGCTAGCCATGCAAACCGCTAACATCCGCCAGGAAGTTAGCGGTTGGCAATGGCTAGCTTAGCTACGAGTGTTTAAATGTTCCGACCTCTCTCTCCGCCGATGTCTACGTCAAAGAAGACCCGCGGGTTTTCGTGGTTGGACGGCTTGTTGCTCGGGATGGCGTGAGACATTTTGACGAGAGACAAGACAGGTACAGACTGAGGTAACAGAGTGCTAATGCTAACACAGGAGCCGGTAACAGGAGCGCACACTAACTCACGAGGAGCTGCAAGTCTCGCGATAGGAAGAAACGAGCGTAGAGGGCCCTCTAGCGGCGTCAATTACCATTTTGGATACCGTCCTTATAAATATATTATATTGTGGTTAATTATTCAGTACTATGTAACACATGCTACAGTTTGGTTGTCATTTGAACCTGACTCTCAAGAGTCGGCGGTCCAATGTGTTCTCCTGGTGAGTATCAGCAGTATAAAATGAGATGTTGGGATTAATTAGCCAGAGCCCTGGACCCATCTCCACAGGACAGATAGGAGGTCTGTGAGGCCAGCTATCAGCCCCACACCCCCGGCTGGATTACAGAGCCATTTCCAGACCATTTACTTCTGTTTGATACCGGAGCAGGGGCCTCTGACCTGATCTGGATCTGGCTTACAGGTTTCCATGGTAATCAGAAGTCGGTCCATCTTGTATCGTCTCTCACTGCGACCCCCATGACCTGCTGCTGATTGGCCATAGTCTGTCATGTTGGAACACGATTCTATGTGTTTATCTCCATCTGGAGTCGGCCTGTTAGAGTCATATCATCGGACGATGTGTTTCAGAGGAACATGTTTTATTGTAGAGATCAGTGTTTGCAGCTCTCTCTTCCACTGCTGTCTGACAGGAGGTTTCTGAAACACAAAGGAAGCAGAGCCTCTTCATACGACTATTCCTTTAGTCAAAGTGTTTTTGCAGCTTTATTCTCTACAAATAATACCAAAAGTAATAATATTTTATGATGAAATGATGTCATTAATAACTCCTCATTCCCAAATTGCCAGTCCATGATCATTAAATCATTATCTTATGAACAATAATAAGGATAAAATGATCTTGTCCCTGTGGTGTCATGGCGTCTCACTAGTGGCGTGTGATTCGTTCCCAGCCTCCCACAGGAAGTGATGTCATGGCGTCTCACTAGTGGCGTGTGATTCGTTCCCAGCCTCCCACAGGAAGTGAGGCGTAGACAGGCAGCCCCTCTTGCCTGCAGGACAGAAGTGATGCATTATGGTCCTGCTGGTTCTTCAGGTAACAGGTGAGGTGAGGTGAGAGGTCTCTGACCTGGTCTGGATCTCCTCCCCCGTCCGCATCTCACTCTTCTGTCAGAGCAACCAATCAAATGCAAGGGTTAAATTGACCGGTTGGATTTTTTTTTTTCATACACTAGAGAAGACCACCACAGACCACTAGACCACCACTATAGACCACTAGACCACTGGACCAGCACTAGACCACCACTATAGACCACTAGACCACCACTAGACCACCACTATAGACCACTAGACCACTGGACCAGCACTAGACTACCACTATAGACCACTAGACCACCAATAGACTACCACTATAGACCACTAGACCACTGGACCAGCACTAGACCAACACAGACCACTAGACCACCACTAGACCACCACTATAGACCACTAGACCACTGGACCAGCACTAGACCAACACAGACCACTAGACCACCACTAGACTACCACTATAGACCACTAGACCACCAATAGACTACCACTATAGACCGCTAGACCACTGGACCAGCACCAGACCCCTGGACCAGCACTAGCCCCCTGGACCAGCACTAGACCCCTGGACCAGCACTAGACCCCTGGACCAGCACTAGACCCCTGGACCAGCACTAGACCCCTAGACCAGCACTAGACCCCTGGACCAGCACTAGACCCCTGGACCCCTGGACCAGCACTAGACCCCTGGACCAGCACTAGACCCCTGGACCCCTGGACCAGCACTAGACCCCTGGACCAGCACTAGACCCCGGACCCCTGGACCAGCACTAGACCCCTAGACCAGCACTAGACCCCTGGACCAGCACTAGACCACTAGACCCCTGGACCAGCACTAGACCCCTGGACCAGCACTAGACCCCTGGACCAGCACTAGACCCCTGGACCAGCACTAGACCCCTGGACCCCTGGACCAGCACTAGACCCCTGGACCAGCACTAGACCCCTGGACCAGCCCCAGACCCCCGGACCAGCACTAGACCCCTGGACCAGCACTAGACCCCTGGACCAGCACTAGACCCCTAGACCAGCACTAGACCCCTGGACCAGCACTAGCCCCCTGGACCAGCACTAGACCCCTGGACCAGCACTAGCCCCCTGGACCAGCACTAGACCCCTGGACCAGCACTAGACCCCTGGACCAGCCCCAGACCCCCGGACCAGCCTCACCTTGATCTGCATGTTGCTGAGCAGCGTGGTGCTGTTCAGCTGCTGGCTGTAGCTCCACCCCCAGCCCACCGCCCCCACACGGGGCGGAGGGCTGGTTCGCGGGACCCCCCAGACCTCCGGGACCCCTGAAGCAGGGGGGGGGGCCCGGGTCAGGTACTCCAGCCCACCGCTGGCCTCCTGAGACGGGGTCCCTGAGCCCACATAGCGAGGGTCCAACCTCCTGGACATATAGTCCCCGACGCCGTCCGGACCTGGGCAGGGCGGGCTCCAGATTAGGTTATTAATTATCTATCTGATACACTTCATATTAACGAGGTTTAAGTTATTAATTATCTCTCTGATGCACTTCTTATTAATGAGGTTTAAGTTATTAATTATCTATCTGATGCACTTCTTATTAATGAGGTTTAAGTTATTAATTATATATCTGATACACTTCTTATTAATGAGGTTTAAGTTATTAATTATATATCTGATACACTTCTTATTAATGAGGTTTAAGTTATTAATTATATATCTGATGCACTTCTTATTACTGAGGTTTCATATTAAGTTATTAATTATATATCTGATACACATCTTATTAATACGTTTTCATATTAAGTTATTAATTATATATCTGATACACTTCTTATTAATGAGGTTTCATATTAAGTTATTAATTATATATCTGATACACTTCTTATTAATGAGGTTTCAGATTAAGTTATTAATTATATATCTGATATACATCTTATTACTGAGGTTTCACATTAAGTTATTAATTATATATCTGATACACATCTTATTAATACGTTTTCATATTAAATTATTAATTATATATCTGATACACAACTTATTAATGAGGTTTCATATTAAGTTATTAATTATATATCTGATACACTTCTTATTAATGAGGTTTCAGATTAAGTTATTAATTATATATCTGATACACTCCTTATTAACGAGGTTTCATATTAACTAAGTTATTAATTATATATCTGATACATCGTATCTTATTAATGATGCTTCATGTTAAGTTATTAATTATATATCTGACACACCACATCTTATAAGGATGTTTAATATTGACTTAGTTATTAATTATATATCTGATTCATCGTATCTTATTAATGATGCTTCATGTTAAGTTATTCTAATATACTTATATCTGAGACCACAGCATTGTTCATGATGTTCAATATTTACTAACATACCATTTTATCAGTATACCTACAACACACTTCTTAGTAATGATGTTTATTTATCAACATAGAATTCATAACATCGTTATATCTGTGACAACGCATTCTTATGATGTTGATTTACCAATGATGTTGATTAATGATATTTATTTATAAATCATGTTTATTGACTGAACATTGATAACATGATATTGTGTGTTATATATTATAAAGAGTGATTCCTATTTTCAGTAGATCTAATAAAGTTAGTTTATTAATAAACAGATACTTTGATCTTACCAGTAAAAATGATCCTGTTTCCACGCCTGGCCGCAGCGTCCATACCTGTAGATGTTGTACCTGTAGAGCCGTTACAACGAGTCACCTGTAGAGCCGTTACAACGAGTCACCTGTAGAGCCGTAAAAACGAGTCACCCGTAGAGACGTTACAACGAGTCACCCGTAGAGCCGTTACAACGGGTCACCCGTAGAGCCGTTACAACGTGTCACCTGTAGAGCCGTTACAACGAGTCACCTGACCTCCTCGGTCGACTGACCTACCCGGTCAGTCGGATCGTTCCAAATCGTTTACCTTCTCTTTTTACGTGTAGTCCGTCCTGTTGCACACGGTGTGCCCCGACCGGTACCAGGTGACTGATAAGCCCCCCTGTGGACCCTGAGCCCTCCCGGTCCTCTGCGGCACCGTGTGTTTGATATGACGGTAGGTGTACTGTCTGGGACTGCACCTCGGTCGCGGTTCGCGTCGCCCGGAGAGCCACCCCACCGCGAGGCGGTCCTGGTTGGGGGTTGTTGGGTGTTTGATTGACGTGTGGGCGTGTTCAATTAAAGTCGACTCCCGCGTAGTAATGCGCGATATAAACGATAAAAAATGGCCTACGATAGAGATTTTAATTCTATCGCTCTATCGCGATAATGCATGTTGATGACGCAAAATACAATGTTTAATTTTTGGTTTGGTGCGGTTCCTTTTCACATTGCAATTTTCGCAACAGTGCCAGAATTCGTCAACAAAACTGCATATGTGCAAAGAACGTTAAATCATTGGACAAAAAGGTCTGGGGCGTTGTAAAGCGTTAAAGAAAAAGGGTGGGGGGGGAAGCACCGGTGAAAGTAAACAATCATGGATATCCAGTGTGATATACATTGATCTGCGGACTGGTCCAACTCCTTCTCCCTCATCCTGACTCGGAATGTGTTAAATGCATCGGCATTTTTAAGTTATGTTTTCCAGCATACTTTTTACTTGCTTTTGTCGGACCGTCGAGTGGTGGCTCAACATGGAGCAAAGAGGAGACGGAATGTCTTTAAGATATCGGACCCAAATATCCAATAGACGTTCCGTCTCCTCTTTGCTCCATGTTGAGCAACGTCTCCGAGACCACCTCTCCGGCTGGGTCAACCTTCTTTTGATCGATAAAAAATATTACGTAATCGACAAAAATCGTAACAATCAATGATCGATCATCAATTAATCATGCCCATCCCTAATTGTCAGTACAGTGTCTGTTCCTAATCTAGAAAGACATCCGTTTTTCCTGTTCTCTGCAGACTTAAACTAAGTGTAGTGCATTTTAGAATGGTTTGCACTAAAGGAAAGAAACCCAATACTAATTTTATTTATCTGCAACATTATGTTGTATGATTACGGTGTTTCACAATAAATGTTCTCGAAATGACATAATATATTTCTCTTTTTTTAAAATACATTTAGCAGTTTGGCTTTCCTTAGGGTCTATGTAACCTGTTCTGAATTTGTTCAGATTTTATATCGTGATATATATAGTTATCGCAAGAGGCTGCAATGTATATCGCAATATGGATTCCAGGCCATATCGCCCATCTCTACTCCCGCGGTCGCGCGGTGTGTGAAGTCACAGCCGGAACCTGGGGCCTGAAAAGTCAAATCTCATAAACTTCATGCCTCCTTTCCTTAACCTTTGTGGAAAACGGCATCGGGTCAAGGAGAGATAAAAAAGAAAAAGTGCATCCTTTCGAACATAGGAAAAGACAGCACTGTTTAGAATGTGCTGTCTTTCTGTGCTGTCTAAATGTGCTGCCATCCCCCATACAAATATTTAAGTCCTTAATAACTGCACGGAGAAATCGAAATGCACGATATGATACGTCCTAATATTAAAAGAAAGGAAGAAATACAAATTCTAACTCCGCCTTATTCTGGTTCAACATGTCCCCAGGTGTCGCTTTGAGGAATCGCATTTTTTAATGATTTGTTGCGGCAAACAAACACACACAAACACACACACACACACACACACACACACACACACACACACACACACACATTACTCTCACTTCAAACTATAGATATTTTACATCAGCTGTTATCAGCATGACCATTCGATTATATAGGAACTGTATTAATCATAATAACAAATATTCCGTTGTTGTGGACATGTTGGGAGGCATTGTCTCCAGGGGACTGAGCTGGTCCACCAAGCCACCAGTGAGTGGAGGAAGAGCCGGCGGGAGGGACTGAAGACTGGGCCAACGTCAGGGGGCAGGACACCATAGACCTGCTGGGATCCAAGGGGCTGGGAGGACCTTCCCGGTGTGCTGCTAGGATAACCAACAGAGAGCTCTGGAGGAACATCTGCTCAGCTTGGAGGATTTAGACTGAAGAAACAGGAAGAACCATCAGCTGAACACACGAGAACATTCAGTTGGTTCGACTGAGTTGTTTATTACCATTATGCTTTAACAACGAATAAAAGTACTTAAAAGTAGCCTACATAATAAACAGAATTACTAAAATAATAGTTTCAAACATTACAGACCATTAACAGTTGTGCACGTATCATTGACTCTCTTTGCGCCTTTATTTCTAAAAGGCGACTAACGACACACTTGGCGACTTATTCAGACCATCAGGGAGAAGGTGAAACACATATGAACGTGTGATGGGGTTATTCATTCCCATGCTGCTGGCAAGCTGCTCAGAGGTATCGCGGTCCACGGCTCTCGTGCCAACAGCGCCCGGGTCTCTCACTCTCCTCGCGCCGTCCAGGCAGTCAGTGGGCGTGGCTTACGGGGAGGAGGACTCTGCACGAGCGGGAGCGTCAACGTCACCATAGTGATTCACTAAAGCTGAACTCCCCCAGTGGGAGTTCAACTGTACAGCATCTATTTTAGATTCCCAAATCTAAATGGGGGGAATTTTGACATGTGGACGAAAGTAGTGTGTAATGTATGACAATAATGAACACAGATGAGCTAGAGAGGAGAGCAGAGATAAGAGAGAGGAGGAGAAGAGACAGGAGAGGAGAGAGAAGAGGAGTAGAGAGGAGGAGAAGAGAGAGGAGAGGAGAGAGGAGGAGAAGAGAGAGGAGAGGATGGAGAGAGAAGAGAGGAGAGCAGACAAGACAAAGTCACGGTGCTCACACTTGTGGAAAATCTTTAAATGTAATCACTGTGAGCTTTGTTTGTGCAACACATGTTGGGTTGTTATTTGGAGATTATGTTTTACTGGTTCATCGAATAATAACTTTTATAATTCTTCAATAATTTAAAACGTTCCGTCAATCTCAAAATAATCAAAAAAAGGGATTTTAGTAATAAAACAATGTCTTTTTTGTGTTACACTGAGACAATACTTCTACTGAACACCATTGGACTGGAATGTATCTATTCCACTGAAATGACCAATTACAATGATAATGCCTACACAGTTTTTTTTGCTTTTCTTTTTATTAAAATCAGACATTGTATTGTTTTGTCATTCACTACTCAGAAGTTAAAACCCATGGAAAAGTTAATAACCTACAATTACTAGTCAGACAAATGAATCCTCTAAAGATGTTCAACATAACTGCAACTGTTAACAATAGCGTTAAACATATAACAAATCTGGAGAAAACAGACAATAGAGTGTAATCTAAACCTTTATAAAGGGTAACATTCAACAACTGGCGTTAGATTCTGAAGAACTTATCCTTGATCAATGAGAGTGGTGCGACATTAATGCAGTTCTCTCAGATCTCACAAAGTAGAGATTCTAATTCAAGTAACGACATTAGTTGTTTTGGTCATTTAATTATCAAACAAAAGTCCTAGTCTGTTTAATTGACAGGTGAGATGATCAGGGGGGCAGAGTTTTTACCTCCCGCATGTAAACATGGATAGAGGATTGGATAGAGAGGCTCAGTAAAGGTGCAGCCAGCAGCAGAGTAGATATGAACCCTGGCTTCCACATCATAGAAGGAGACCAGACCCTCATCATAATCAACAAACACCCCCACCTTCTGGAGCTCAGCTCTCAGAGGGAGACGGACAGCAGGGTTATCTTTAAATACCAACGCATCTTTGGTGTAGTAAAGAGCCCAGTAACCCGTCTCAGGGACCAACATGATCCCAGCTTCTCTGTCGATGGACTCTCTGACCACTCCTAACCACCATGCAGTCTTGTTTTTAACCTGGACCTCAAAGTAAAATCTCCCTGAGGAGAAGCTCTGCCTCGTGAGAACAAATGTATAATTTGTAAATCTCTTAGGATTGTTTGGAAGTTTCTTCCACACACCTCCATCATGTACTTGTTTCCCATCCTCAGACAGGATGAGATGGGGATGAGCTGTATCAGGATCCAGAGTCACATCTACTTCATACTGCTGGACCCACTTCAGTTCAGCATCACGCAGCTTCTTCATCTCCATGTTCAGAGAATCCTTCAGCTGATCCAGGGATCTCCTCAAGCTCCCTACGTATGACGGAGGACAGACCTCCACCACCGTCCAGTCCCTGGTGTGTGGAGGATTTTTCAGGGATCTGAAGGCCTGGAGGAAGTGGAGGTGGTCTTCAGTGTGTGAGAGCTGCTTCACCTCTGAGCTTCTATTGGTCAGATCTTCTATTTCCTGCTCCAGCTCTTTGATGAGGTCTTCAGCTTGTTTCACTGTGGATTTCAGTTTCTCTTTAACCGTATGGTTGAAATCATCCCAGCACTTTTCAACACAGCCTATCAGAGCAGTGAAGACCTGCCCACCATCAGCTATCTCTCTGTCTGCGTCTTTGTTGCTAATTTCTACTTTGTCTTTGATCTCCTTAATCTTTAGTTTTCTCTCCTGGATCATCTGCTGAACTTCAGCCTCTATCTTCCCCAGCTGGGCTGTCTTCACTTCATACTCCTCCTTTAGAGGTACAACAGGATGGGACTTGTGGTTTGTCTCTGTGCAGAATTGACACACACACACCTGGTCAGTCTGGCAGAAGAGCTCCAGAGGTCGGTCGTGTTTCTTACACATCCTGTCTTCCAGACGGTCCATAGGCTCGACCAGCCGATGTTTCTTCAGGACTGCGACTCTCTGATGTGGCTCCAGGTGGGTAAGGCAGTAAGAGACAAGACACTCTAGGCAGGACTTCACAGCCTTCAGCTGGGTCCCAGTACAGACGTCACAGGGAACTTCTGCTGGTTGAACAAAAGGCTGCTCTTTTACTTGTACGGATGTTCCAAACTGAGCAGCCAGCTCTGATAAGAAGGTATTGACCTGTAGATCAGGTCTTGTGTCAAAATGCTTGTTGCAAACAGGACATTTGTACTGGACTTGTCCATCCCAGAACTTTGTAATACAGGTTCTGCAGAAGTTGTGTCCACATGCGGTGGTAACTGGACTGTTGAACACATCCAGACAGATGGAACATGAAAAGTTCTCCTCAGACCAGGAAGTGTTAGCACAGGCCATTCCTAGACACAGAAGACAAGGTTTATGTATCGTACAAATGTATTGAGGAATATTTCTAATTCCATAACGGGAAGAGAGGTTTAAACTTCTCTTGTGCTGTTTTACTCACCTTGTTGTGGTTTCTGTCTGTCAGACAATTTGTTCCAAAAATGTGTTTTATTTTCTCGCCTGAAAGAGGAAACTCCTTTCACCTTGGTTGCTTTGGTTTCTATGTATGTTAAGTTTCGTTTCCAAAACAAGGCGTCCTCTCCTCCCGTCCCCTAACACCTGGCTCCTCCCCTAACCCCTGGCTCCGCCTTCAAGGGCAAACTCAGACTTTGGTGCATTCATGCACTGTGTAGGCTACTTCACTGGTTTGACGTTTTATCTTCTTTGCGCCATTTAAATATGTTCAACCTTTAAATTACTGGACAGAGAGAGCCCGGGATTGTGATTTAGTGGTGACATGGGACCAGAGGTGGAGTGGTCCTCGGGAAATGAGATCCCTGTTAGCTGTTAGGGCCTCTTCTCTGCCCCCCCCCCCCCCCCCCCCCCCCCCCCATCAGGATTCCTTGCCCAGCAACCCCCGCATCACCCCCTCCACAGTCCGGCAGTCCGGCAGCTCAGCTCCCGGAGTACAATCCCTTTCTCCTCCATGTCGCGGTTCATGGACTTCAGAGAGTCAAGGCCAAAGTTCCTTTTCCCCCAATTCCTCTCGACCATGGCCGAGATATCCCCCACTACCAGTCTTTACTTGTTGTGGAAGTGCCAGTCGTCAGACGCAGTCTTTATGATTGATAATATCCTTTACCTCCATGCTGTGGTTCAGTCTGACAGCTCATTGGTCAATGGGCAGCAGCTCATTTGCATTAAAGCTACAGACACCAGAAACAGCGCAATCTGAAGGAAATGAAACAGAGGGAATTAGCGGTAGGCAAGAATTTTTTTCCTAAAAGCTATTTCCAGCATACAGCTTCAAAAACATGTTTTCTGGATCACAAATATTATGTTTACTTGTTGTGAAAACGCCATAATATGTCTCCTTTAAACAAAACATCGAGTGTGGTGTTGTGCCACTAGGTAGCAGCAAATCACTACTTTACACAGTGGTCATTCTCCCACTCGGCCACTGGGTGGAGGTTCTCCAGCTGTCATTCTCCTACTCGACCACTGGGTGGAGGTACTCCAGCTGTCATTCTCCCACTCGGCCACTGGGTGGAGGTTCTCAGCCGTCGTTCTCCCACTCGGCCACCGGGTGGCGGTAGATCCCCATTCCTCCGCCGCGCATTGTCCTCGGGTTCCAGTGTTTTCGGAGCCTCTCCCCTCAGTCAGTCCCCCGGTGGTCGTGTGTCTGAAGCCCGTCTACTGCCGATCAGAATGAGTTTTCCTCCCGGGAGTTCGTCGGGCTGTGGTCGGTGATGGTGGATCTAGTCGCTCAGGGTTAGTTGGTCGGGGTTAGATAGTACTTTGTGTTCTGGGACTAGAGATTCCGTGGGATTTCTTCCGTCGACAGGATGGCTTTCCGCGGTGGATTAAACCCGGCGGTAGACCCGTAACCTGATCCAGACCGGTCCTCCCGGCCCTCGGCCCCCCGTGGACCCGGGCTCCGAGGAGAGCTTCCCCGGGTGGGAGCAGACGGACGCCGGGAAGAGCAGCTGGAGCCCGGCGGGGCCTGCTGAGCCTCGACCCTCTCCTACCGCCCCGCCGGGGGAGGACCGGGGGACCCGGGGCTCCTCGGCCTGGTACCGCCAGGAGAACACCGCTACACACGGACCGGAGAGGACCGGGACCCGCTCCGAAGGACCACGATGGCGTCCTACGTGGATAACAGTTTCCGGCAGGCGGTGATGATGAACCCGGCGGAGAGAACGCAACAGGTCGGTGGTGTCCTGTTAACCCGGGTGGGGGTCTTGTCTCTGCTACGTTAGGGTGGAGGTGTTGCTGAAGAGTTTGTGTTCGTCCCGTAACCATCAGCCTACTGGTCCCGTAACCATCAGCCCACTGGTCCCGTAACCATCAGCCCACTGGTCCCTTAACCATCAGCCTACTGGTCCTATAACTATCGGCCTACCGGTCCCTTAACCATCAGCCTACTAGTCCCGTAACCATCAGCCTACTGGTCCCGTAACCATCAGCCTACTGGTCCCTTAACCATGAGTCTACTGGTCCCTTAACCATCAGCCTACTGGTCCCGTAACCATCAGCCTACTGCTCCCTTAACCATCAGCCTACTGGTCCCGTAACCATCAGCCTACTGGTCCCTTAACCATGAGCCTACTGGTCCCGTAACCATCAGCCTACTGCTCCCTTAACCATCAGCCTACTGGTCCCGTAACCATCAGCCTACTGGTCCCGTAACCATCAGCCTACTGGTCCCGTAACCATCAGCCTACTGGTCCCTTAACCATCACCTACTGCTCCCATAACTATCGGCCTACTGGTCCCATAACCATCAGCCTATTGGTGTTGGGGTTACTGGGACCAGACCACAGGCCCGAACCCAAAGAGTCCTGAGAACAACTATAAAACACCTCCATGACTCTGTGTGTGCGTGTGTGTGTGCGTGTGCGTGTGCAAGAGTCATGTTCCCCTGAAACCGAAGAGTAGCAGGTCCTATGGCGCATTTCCACTGGCGGGCGCGAGTCGGTTCAGGACACAAAGGTGCGGAACGGCTCGTGTTTCCTCCGCCAAAAGTGGCCGTAAGCCGTATTGAGCCGTACTCAGCTCGCAGTACTCCTCCGTTGGGGTACTGAGACGTCTGAAAGGGTGCCAACAAGTTCGAGCTACACACGCCGTCCGTTGATTGGTCGACAGAGTAGTCACTTCCGTGCGACGGGGATAATACACAAACCCAGTACCCGCAAGGTATTTCTGTACAACGGCGAAAGCTTCGCTTATTGAAGAAAAGTTTGACGTCCTTCTTGGACGTCCTGCATCGTCGCTCTTTGATCATTGTGTTGCATTCTTCTTTTTCCTCGGATGTATTAGCAGGCTACGCTGTGTGGGGCTGCTATGAGGTCACGATGCTTACGTAGCCGCCGCGACGATCGCTGTCCGGCTTAAACCCGCCCTACCATAAGGGAACTGTCGGCGGTGGAAACGCAAGCCGTAACTGGGCCAAACCACACCCTCACTACCGGGCTGAGGCGTGCTGGGCCCAAGCGCACCCCCGCCGGTGGAAATGCGGCAATAGTCACTAGCCCTGTGGGGTCGTTCGGGAGGTAACAGGTAGAGGACAGGACAGGAGGCCTTCTACACAGTCTAGTCTGGATCCACTCAGATGATGGCCCTCACGTCTTTACAACCTGGGCACTTTATGCAACCTCAGAGCTGGACCACCTTTCAATTAGAACTGAAACTAGCCACTGTTTGAACACACACACACACACACACACACACACACACACACACACACACACACACACACACACACACACACACACACACACACACACACACACACACACACACACACACACAGGAGTGCTGGGACATTAGATTAAGAATGATTAGTGCATCTCTGTATCCGAGTTTGGAGCATAAATCTAATTTCTAGGATAACATTTCTGAGTCTGCAGTCTGAAGAATGTAAAGGATTATCCCTCTGTCCTTGTGCTCCGATCTCATGGCTGGGCCGATACTACAAGGGATAGCACCTACACACTATAGTGGATATAGTATACTATAACTATAGTGGATATAGTATACTGTAACTATAGTGGATATAGTTTACTGTAACTATAGTGGATATACTATAACTATAGTGGATATAGTATACTATAACTATAGTGGATATAGTATACTGTAACTATAGTGGATATAGTATACTGTAACTATAGTGGATATAGTATAACTATAGTGGATATAGTATACTATAACTATAGTGGATATAGTATACTGTAACTATAGTGGATATAGTATAACTATAGTGGATATAGTATACTATAACTATAGTGGATATAGTATACTGTAACTATAGTGGATATAGTATACTGTAACTATAGTGGATATAGTATACTGTAACTATCGTGATATAGTATAACTATAGTGGATATAGTATACTATAACTATACTGGATATACTATAACTATAGTGGATATACTATAACTATAGTCGATATACTATAACTATAGTCGATATAGTATACTATAACTGTAGTGGATATACTATAGCTATAGTGGATATAGTATACTATAACTGTAGTGGATAAAGTATACTATAGGCCTATACTACTATACTATAGACCTGTACTACTATACTGTGTCATTACTATATTGGATATAGTATACTAAACTACCCTATATATAGTGTACTATAGGGCTATACTACTATACTGTATCATTACTATACTCGATATAGTATACCATACTACCCTATAAATAGTGTACTATAGGCCTATACTATACTGTATCATAACTATACTGGATATAGTATACTATAGGCCTATACTTCTATACTATAGCTTCTATAATATACTAAAGGCCTATTATGTTATACTGTACTGTAGTCCTACTATACTATAGGCCTACATAATATACTATAGGCCTACATACTATACTATACTGTAGGACTACTATACTAATGAACTACTATACTGTAGGCATATATACTATAGGCCTACTATAATGTAGGCCTACTATACTGTAACCTTACTAACCATCAGCCTACTAGTCCCGTAACCATCAGCCTACTGGTCCCGTAACCATCAGCCAACTAGTCCCTTAACCATCAGCCTACTGGTCCCTTAACCATCAGCCTACTGGTCCCGTAACCATCAGCCTACTGGTCCCGTAACCATCAGCCGACCTCCTGCTTAACAGCAGGAGGTCGTGACATTAGGCTCAGAACTGCAGTGGTGCTCTTGTGCAGCAGAAGACTTTCGTTGTCCCAGGAGGAACGGAGCAGGGCAGCGGACTGAGCTCCCTAATGCTCCACCCCTCTGGGTCGGCCACCGGCTGCCTGGCCCGAGGGCACTCTGACAGGACACATGGCGGGGTGCGGGTCAAACTCTGTTGTCACACGCTGATGATGTCGTTGACCTGTCGGTGTGTTTACCTGCGGTGGAGCCGGGGGGGGGGGGGGGGGGGGGGGGGGGGGGGGGCGGAGCTGGGAGAGCATGGAGTAGAACTCTGCAGGGCCAACTTCGGTGTGTGTCCTGGCGCTGAATGTACGCCCTTACTGTATGTTGTACGTCCTTGCGCTCAAAAACAGTACTTAGCGTGGCGTAGTGTCTATACCCCAGCTATCTGTGTTGTATACGGGAAATGGGTTAACCTAGCAATTGTTAGTGCTTGGCACTTGGTGCTATGAACATCCTAACTGTACCGACAGCGATATACTGTTGTTTCTCTTTCTTCTGACGTATTTACTTATTCCAAGTCCCTTTGAATAAAAGCGTCTGCTAAACTCGCTGCATGTAAATGTCAGACACGGCGCTACTGTGGGCCCGCTAGCAGAGTGTAACACTGTGTGTCGTACTCTCTCCTAGCTAACACACAGTTACACACGGCGCTACTGTGTGTTACAGTGTGTAACTGTGTGTTACTGTGTGTTAGCAGGGCGTAACGCCCTGCTAACACACAGTAACACACAGTTACACTCTGCACTACTGTGTGTTAATGTGTGTTAGTGTGTGTTAGTGTTTAGCGGCTGCAGTCACACACACACCTGACGGCCATTACCTAGAGGTCCGGACGCTCTACGGTTCGCCCCCCATGGAGGAGCATGTACCTGTCCTGGCCCCGGGGCCCCTCTGGTGGCTGTGCCTCCCAGGGCCCCTACTGGAGGAGGATGTAGCTGAGCGGCTGCTGGTCTGGACAGGAAAGGCTGGTGGTTAGGGACAGGAAGTGTTTGTTGTCCTGAACAGGAAGTGCTTTCTGCCAATAGGATGGCTGCTGACAGGGGGGGGGGGCATTTCCTCAAGGACACACATTCACACTCTCACACACACACACACACACACACACTCACACACACACTCAAATTCTCGCACATACACACGTGTCTCAGTCCCTACCTAGCCTCGTGTTAGTAACCTACGGCTCATGTTGTGAAACATGAAGTGTTGTTAAGTTGGGGGCCGACGATGTTGCTTAGTTACTGGACGCCTACTGGACCGTCACCATAACCTCTGCAGGAACAGACCAATCAAAAGCTTCCTTATGTTTGAAGGGCCAATGGGAATACATGCTCCCTCTGCTCAGTAGCGTTCTGTGAGCCTCCACCTTCTAACGGACGTCTTCACATTAACATCAACCCGTTCTGCTGAAAGCCTGGAGCCTGCAGCCTGGCCGTGCCTAATCTAGATCCTCCCGTCATGGAAAGTTCCCAAGACGTCCTGGCCCTACCTGGGGGGGGGAACGGCGTGGCTGTGATGTCACAGGCATGTTTGACTTCCTCCATGGTAACATTCCACAGCGGAATTTTTACCGCCAAGACCAACAGAGCGACTCTGGTCTCTGCGGCTCCACGCAGAACCAACCACAGGCCTGCATTCCTCAGAGAGTCCCTCCCCCTCTGAGGAACCAACCACAGGCCGGGGTTGGCAGGGTCTGACACCAGGACCAGAGACAGGCCTAGGGTCTGACCCCAGGACTAGAGACAGGCCTAGGGTCTGACCCCAGGACCAGAGACAGGCCTAGGGTCTGACACCAGGACCAGACACAGGTCTGACACCAGGACCAGAGACAGGCCTAGGGTCTGACCCCAGGACCAGAGACAGGTCTGACCCCAGGACCAGAGACAGGTCTGACACCAGGACCAGAGCCCGGTCTGACACCAGGACCAGAGACAGGCCTAGGGTCTGACTCCAGGACCAGAGACAGGCCTAGGGTCTGACCCCAGGACCAGAGACAGGTCCGACCCCAGGACCAGAGACAGGTCTGACCCCAGGACCAGAGACAGGCCTAGGGTCTGACTCCAGGACCAGAGACAGGCCTAGGGTCTGACTCCAGGACCAGAGACAGGCCTAGGGTCTGACCCCAGGACCAGAGACAGGTCTGACCCCAGGACCAGAGACAGGTCTGACCCCAGGACCAGAGACAGGCCTAGGGTCTGACTCCAGGACCAGAGCCAGGCCTAGGGTCTGACCCCAGGACCAGAGACAGGTCTGACCCCAGGACCAGAGACAGGTCTGACCCCAGGACCAGAGACAGGCCTAGGGTCTGACTCCAGGACCAGAGACAGGCCTAGGGTCTGACCCCTCCCCCTGTGAGGGGCGGTGCCGGGTGCTCTCCCCATGCAGTATCACCACGCTGCTCTCAGGTTACGAGCCGCTGTGTCCGGGGAGCGTAGGAATGAGCTCACCCTGCGCTGGGGGAACTCTTATTTTGATATTGATACTTTAAAAAGTACATATAATTAAATGTTTTCTGGCAAATGTTCCTTTGTAAGATATGTCCTGTAGGCTAGAGAATGGTAGAAGGTAATGGTATACTATTACTGTGAGGTCTGGTATTAGGCTGCTGTTCTTCAAAACAGTACCTTCTATTAGAACTTGGTTCCCTGATCCAGGATCAGCTGCTCTTTGGATCATTTGCTCAGAGCTTTAACCTCTTTAATAACATCTAACATCTTAATAGCATGTTGTTGACGAGGAGCTCCTACGGCTTCAGCGTCAGCGCAGGTGGAGATCTCTGGTCCTGGGGTCAGACCCTAGGCCCAGGCTTCCCCAGAGAGAGGTCGGTCTCTACCCTGGGTCTGGGTCTGTCTCTTGAGGTCTATCCTAGGTGTTTTTCTGAGGTCCTCCCTGTGTTCTGGGTCTGAGTCCTGGTCTCTACTGGGCCCTAGTCCTCTCTGTTGTTGGAGGGCCGGCTGGGGTTTAACTGACAGAGTTTCTCCATGCATGCATCATTTTAAAACCAGCTTCATCATCTTAAAATATGTTTAATATTGCCTACTAGACAATCTATAACACGCACACAATGATTAGTTGGTTTAAGTGGAGCATCTAACATAGATCTGACGGATCAATTCGATCTTTGTGTAAATCCTCCCGTCGTCCACCTTCTGAGAGTCCTCCCATCTCCACCATCAGCTGCTATCGACTGGGAGGGTTTGAGTTCCCTCCCGCTCAGGGATATAGAGCTGCTGACGTCTCAAGACCAACCTCTGGGCTGGTTAGCGCACAGAGCCGAGTGGCCTTCTGTTGTTCAGTGGAGGAAAGCCGTGTGCAGCGCAGATTAAGACTTCACTCACTGGTTGTTGTTAAGCCCAGTTGGGCCTCAGAAGCACATTCTTAGCAGACATGCGTTTTAAGGGCAAAGGGATTATGATTTATGTTTCTGCTCATGACTTGGGCTGCAACAGATGGACAGTTTAGCCTCGGAGTAGCTTACTGTCAGCTAACAGTTAGCCACAGGCTATTGTACTGTGGGTTAGCAGTTAGCCACAGGCTACAGATTAGCTGGTAGCTACAGGCCATTGTACTGGCAGCTAGCAGTCAGACAGGCTTTTGTACTGTGGGTTAGCAGCTAGCTACAGGCTATTGTACTGTGGGTTAGCAATTAGCTACAGGCTTTTGTTCTGTGGGTTAGTAGTCAGCCACAGGCTATTGTACTATGGGTTAGCAGTTAGCTACAGGCTACAGATTAGCTGTTAGCTACAGGCCGGTGTACTGGAGGCTTGCACTTAGCTACAGGCTATCCTGCTGCATGCTTAATGGTTGTCTGGGTATTTCATTAATAACCATTGTATTTGGTATGACTATGTTGGTGAAACAGCCGGATATTACAACATTACGGGCTTAGTTAGAACACACTCAAGCATTCACTTATATTCTACCCGCAACAAAGATTTGGGTCAATATAAAAGAAGATGTAGTTTGTGTGCTGAGGTTCTGCTCTTCTGTACTACTTCAGCTAGCCTGTGCTACCTCTATCCTGGCTACCACTAGCCTGTGCTACCTCTAGCCTTTGCTACCGCTAGTCTGTGCTACCTCTAGCCTGTGCTGCCTCTAGCCTGTGCCACCGCTAGCCTTTGCTACCACTAGCCTTTGCTACCACTAGCCTTTGCTACCTATTTCCTTTGCTACCACTAGTCTGTGATACCTCTAGCCTGTGCTACCGCTAGTCTGTGCTACCGCTAGTCTGTGCTCCCTCTAGCCTTTGCTCCCTCTAACCTTTTCTACCGCTAGCCTTTGCTACCGCCAGCCTTTGCTACCGCTAGCCTGTGCTACCGCTAGCCTGTGCTGACGCTAGCCTGTGCTGATGCTAGCCTTTGCTACTGCTAGCCTGTGCTGACGCTAGCCTGTGCTGACGCTAGCCTGTGCTGACGCTAGCCTGTGCTACCGCCAGCCCGTGCTACCGCCAGCCCGTGCTAGCAGCTGTCACCTTAGCGGAGGCTCCTGCCAGCGAGCGTCTGCCCCAGCAGCAGCTGCCCAGAGCAGGGAGTGGGATGTGTTGGCTCTGCTGTCCTCCCAGTCTGGGTCGGGTTAAAGTATCCTCCCAGTGGATTCCTCCCAGTTCCCTCCCAGTCCGAGTCGTGTTCTACGTGCCCCTCCAGAATTCTAATAGAAGAAATCGAGATAGTTTTTGTTAGGCATCACTTAACTGCTTACCTAACTGCTCACTAGTTTAATGCTCTGGACCGACTCCATTCTCCATCACTAGTCACTAGCTTAATGCTCAGGACCGACTCCCTTCTCCATCACTAGTCACTAGTTTAATGCTGAGGACCGGCTCCATTCTCCATCACTAGTGACTAGTTTAATGCTGAGGACCGGCTCCATTCTCCATCACTAGTGACTAGTTTAATGCTGAGGACCGGCTCCATTCTCCATCACTAGTGACTAGTTTAATGCTAGTCAGCTCCCATTCACAGAACCGTTCGTCTCTGCTGACCTCAAACCCCTTAATTTGGTCCGGAGGCACGATGAGCGAGAAGCAGGTCTCCCCTCGGCTCCGTCTGTTTCTTACACATCATTGCCTGATCCTGTTCTCCAGAAGGTTTTCTTTTCTTCTTGGTTCAACAATAGTCTGGAGTGGTCGTTTGTGTAGAAGCTGTACTTGAAGCAAAGCATTGTTGTGAAGTGCATGTCAGGATAGTGTCGTCTTGTTTCACTGCACCCTGCTGCTGTTACATAACCCTGATTTTACATTTATATCCCCATGCTCCTTATATTCACTGTTTAACAATGTAAGCAGTACTTAGCCTGTCTCTCTGTTAGCACCCAGCCTCTATCTCTGTTAGCACCTAGGCTGTATCTCTTTTAGCACCTAGCCTGTATCTCTGTTAGCACTTAGCTAACAGCTAACTAGCTGTATCTTCTATAATACTGACCCTAATCCGTTTTTTTCTTGGACCTGGTTGTTTGGCTCTGTTCGCCCATCAGGCTTCATCTACAGGTTACATCAATGTGGGGCCATGGGTGCTATTTCAGAGCTAATCCTCCCACACTAATGTACTTAATTAAGATAGCCTCAGCTAGCTCTCATCAGTAAGTTTGCAAATCAGCCAACCAAGTGTGTAAACAGCTCAGCTTGTGATGGTGAGATCGGAATAGAAATAATTAATTGACATGGATTTTGTTTTTGGTGAACATGAAGACCAGTTATCAGCTATTTAGGTGGCTGCATTCTCTAGCTAGTTAGACTTAGAGTCTAACGCTAGCTAGTTGGCTACACCACAAAGCTAGCTATGTGGCTACAGTCTAAAGCTAGTGATATGGCTAAAGTTTAAAGGTAGCTATGTGGCTACAGTCTAAAGCTAGTAATATGGCTAAAGTTTAAAGGTAGCTATGTGGCTACAGTCTAAAGCTGGTGATATGGCTAAAGTTCAAAGCTAGCTAGGTGGCTACATTCTCAAGCTAACTATGGCTAGGGTCGAAATCTAGCTAAGTGGCTACAGCCAACCGAGGCAGCATGGTTGGGGGTCGTGCTGACTAGCCCTGGTCTAGGTGGAGGGCCCCCCCTCCTCTCAGCGTGTTCGGTGGTAATTGGAGGGAGAGGCGCTGGTCATTCATGCGCGGTATCCTGGCGGCCCCTGAGCTGAGGGCTGAGAGGGGCCCGAACAAAGGGCCCCTGTTGGAGCCGACGTGAGCCTCCAACCCTGCACCTCGCTCCCACCCTGCCCCCCCCTCGCTGGTGTAACAGGCCAGAGGTCTCTGGTGTAACAGGTTAGAGGTCTCTGGTGTAACAGGCCAGAGGTCTCTGGTGTAACAGGCCAGAGGTCTCTGGTGTAACAGGCCAGAGGTCTCTGGTGTAACAGGCCAGAGGTCTCTGGTGTAACAGGCCAGAGGTCTCTGGTGTAACAGGCCAGAGGTCTCTGGTGTAACAGGCCAGAGGTCTCTGGTGTAACAGGCCAGAGGTCTCTGGTGTTGTGTAACAGGCCAGAGGTCTCTGGTGTAACAGGCCAGAGGTCTCTGGTGTAACAGGTTAGAGGTCTCTGGTGTAACAGGTTAGAGGTCTCTGGTGTAACAGGTTAGAGGTCTCTGGTGTAACAGGCCAGAGGTCTCTGGTGTAACAGGCCAGAGGTCTCTGGTGTTGTGTAACAGGCCAGAGGTCTCTGGTGTAACAGGCCAGAGGTCTCTGGTGTAACAGGCCAGAGGTCTCTGGTGTAACAGGCCAGAGGTCTCTGGTGTAACAGGTTAGAGGTCTCTGGTGTTGTGTAACAGGCCAGAGGTCTCTGGTGTAACAGGCCAGAGGTCTCTGGTGTTGTGTAACAGGCCAGAGGTTTCTGGTGTTGTGTAACAGGCCAGAGGTCTCTGGTGTAACAGGCCAGAGGTCTCTGGTGTTGTGTAACAGGCCAGAGGGGAGAGCTAGGAGGAGGAGGAGGGCGTGGAGAGGCTTCCTCACGGGTTCCTCAGCAACATCCTCAGGATACCGCGGGTCCTGTGTGTCTGGGGGGGGCTATTTCAGTCCCGCCAGGACAAGATTTGGGTGGGGTCGGGAGGCCACTCTGTAAACAGGAAGACCCCGCGCCAAATGGGAGCACTGTTGGAACACAGCAGGTTATAGAGCAAGACGGGTCCTAGAGCCGGCTGTGTTCTAGAGGCCACAGCTGAGGCTTCTCCTGGTCCTCCCCAGGTTCCTTCCCAGGTTCCTCCCCTGGGGTTCTGGTTGTTCCTCCACTGGGGTTCTCGTTGTTCTTCCTGATCCTCCCCAGATTCCTCCCCTGGGGTTCTGGTTGTTCCTCCCCTGAGGTTCTGGTTGTTCCTCCCCTGAGGTTCTGGTTGTTCCTCCTGTTCCTCCCCTGGGGTTCTGGTTGTTCCTCCTGATTCTCCCCAGGTTCCTTCCCTGGGGTTCTGGTTGTTCCTCCTGTTCCTCCCCAGGTTCCTCCCCTGGGGTTCTGGTTGTTCCTCCTGTTCCTCCCCAGGTTCCTTCCCTGGAGTTCTAGTTGTTTCTCCACTGAGGTTGTGGTTGTTCCTCCCCTGAGGTTCTGGTTGTTCCTCCTGTTCCTCCCCTGGGGTTCTGGTTGTTCCTCCTGTTCCTCCCCAGGTTCCTTCCCTGGGGTTCTGGTTGTTCCTCCTGTTCCTCCTCAGGTTCCTTCCCTGGGGTTCTGGTTGTTCCTCCTGCTCCCCCCCAGTCCTCCTCAGGGTTCCAGTCCTTTTGGGGGCTGTTCTCCAGCTGATTTTGTTGCGTCTCACCAAACGTTGCGGTGAAATATGCATTGTTCGTTTTTTTGCGGGGAGCTTGTTTTCCTCCTGAGGAGCTGTGAGGCTGGAGACGCCTGGGTCAGTCCTTCTTCTTGTGGCTGTCTTTGTGTTTTCTAACCGATGGTATCACTGGACCAGGGCTACCTTGAGGAAGAGATCCTCACTCTCGATGGCTGCATTGAAGAAGCTCCTCGGTGCTTAGGAGAGCGATGTGCTAGAGCAATAGTGTTCGGTCATTAAGCCATCACCCCCCCTGGTGTACACCCTCCTGTTAGACCAACTGACGACTCAGGACTTGTAAGGCTCACTATCTGGCAGATATACCCCAGAGTGTGGGGGGATGTAAGGCTTACTATCTGGCTGCATTGAAGAAGCCCCCGGTTCTGTGTTGTCCGGCTCCTCCTGGGGGGTTCAGGAGAGAGTTGAGGTCCCCCAGAGCTGGAGATGGATCCTAATAAAGTGTCTGTGGGCCTAATGAATGAATGAATGAATGAGTGAATGGATGTGCTGGTATTGGTCCTCCAGGTTCCCAGCAGGGAGCTCTCACTATCAACCCCACTCTGTGTTGACTGATCTGACTCACACTTCACACACCTCTCCTCCAGCCAGCCCACATCACCAGAAGCACTTCAGGTCATTCCTCTCCAGAGGCAGCAGATACAATGCCTCTATTGTGTGGTTGTAGTGGAGAATGCGAGGCTCCAGCTTCACCTAGCCTCCAACCGAAACCCTGTTCTGTTGACCCTGGGAGGGTGGAGGCATTCGTAGCGCGCTAGCTCATTAGCAAACAAACCGCTCGGCAACCAACCAAGTCACACGCCGAGGCACTAGCATCACGCTAGCTGGTTAGCATTCGGCCTATGCTAATTAGCTAGCATCACGTTAGGCAGTTAGCATTCTGTAAATGCTAACTGTGCATTTACAGAATGCTGTAAATGCACAGTTAGTAAATGTAAATGCTAACTGCATCTTAACCCCCTTAGCCTTTGTCTATGTGGTGCAGGAGGAGGATATGAACCTGCACCTTTTCATTTTAATCTTTAAAAAAATAAAGCGTTGAAACGTGTTTTTTAACAGCATAACCACAACCCTAGTGTGTGTGTGTGTTTGTGTGTGTGTGTGTGTGTGTGTGTGTGTGTGAGGCCCACAGAGGGGTCTGAATGCTGCGCTCCAGTGAAAGAGTCTCTGGCTGTTGCCTAGCGACCAGCGGCCCTCTCTCTGAAGGAGCAGAATAACCAGGGGCCGGCTCTGTGTTAGTAAACACAGAGATATAGATGTTGGATACTCACTGCAAAGGTGTTCTGCGCCATAGAGGAGCACACACTCACACACACACACACACACACACACACACACACACACACACACACACACACACACACACACACACACACACACACACACACACACACACACACACACACACACACACACACACACACAGTCTGTGTGTGTAACTCAATAGAAGGAGGAGGAAGCCTTTGATTGTGCATTTAATCGTTTTCTGTGTGTGTTGAAGGTAGTTGTGTTTGTGGGATGAAAATGTGTGTGTGGAAAGTATGAAGTGATATTTATGCTCAGGGTGTGTTGAAGGTAGTTGTGTTTGTGGGATGAAAATGTGTGTGTGGAAAGTATGAAGTGATATTTATGCTCAGGGTGTGTTGAAGGTAGTTGTGTTTGTGGGATGAAAATGTGTGTGTGGAAAGTAGGAAGTGATATTTATGCTCAGTGTGTTGAAGGTAGTTGTATTTGTGGGATAAAATGTGTGTGTGGAAAGTAGGAAGTGATATCTATGCTCAGAGCTGCCTCTAGTGTTCCTTCTGTGGTCACCGTGGAAACGTATCGGATCAGTTCTGACCTCAAGCCCCTCCTCCCTCTGGTGTGTGTGTGTGTGTGTGTGTGTCGTCTCATGCAAGTTCGGTGGTCTTGTTTTCCTATCAATCCGTTGCTCGATCAGCCAATCACATGCCACCGTTACACCTTCTCACTAGTTTACTGTTTAAATGTTACACAATGTTGCGTTTAAATGTTACACAACGTGGTGTTTCGTTGGTGGTGTTTTGGGAGTTTGGTTGTATTAGAGGTGAGTGGACTTTAGGATGGGGGTGTTTACAGGTAGTTAGGGTGGGGGTGTAGTGAGGGTGGGGGTTTCTACACGCTCTGTTGACCTTGTTGTTGAACACTATCTGCTCCTCTGCAACGCTGATAGAAAACAGCCCACAGATGCTCACATATTGTTCTACAGTCTGTCAAGGACACAAACACACACACACAAACACGCACATACATACGGACACACACACACACACACACACACACACACACACACACACACACACACACACACACACACACACACACACACACACACACACACACACACACACACACACACACACACACACACACACACACACACACACACACACACCAGGCAGCTGAGAGCAGCTGACAGACTCTCACGTTGGGTGAGTTTCTCTAACGTGAAGTGGTGTTCTTTCAGTTTCATTGTCACCAAATGGTTTCAGATCCTCCGTTCACATCAGAGTTCCCCATCAGTTGCCGGACCAAACTTCTCTATTCACGGCACTTGGTAACCCTAGACCCATATGATATGGATCTAGATCTAGATATATGTATTCCTTTAACCGGTCTTCTCCAGTGCGAATCTGATCTGAAGCGGTTTGGCTGTACTGGTTTAAATCAACCGATCCTGATGGATGTCCGTCTTCTCTCAGTGAGGCTGGATGGAGGTGTGTGTGTGTCAGTGTTTCTGTGACACTGCTGAACCGGCTCTCTAGAGGCCTGGGATGGCCCCCCCCACGGACCTGACGACCAGGTGGCTCTCCGTCACCCTGACAGCACCTCCACCTGCAGCATCCATATTCATAAAGAGAGTCCAGACCCAGGGGGACTGAGAAACGGTCCCTCCCCCCCACCCCCGACCCAGAGACCAGAGCTCTGCTGGCTGCTGGGCTGGGGGGGGGAAGAGAGGCTGGGGGTCCTGCTTGGCTCAGGGGCAGCAGGCAGAGTGCTGAGTCGTCACCGGAGCAGCACTCTGTTCTTATTAACACCGGCCAGCTGTCAGAGTCAGCGGCCGCGACCTCAAGCACTTCACCTGGTTACAGAGGTGTGTGTGTGTGTGCCCTGTGTGTGTGTGTGTGTGTGTGTGTGTGTGTGTGTGTGTGTGTGTGTGTGTGTGTGTGTGTGTGTGTGCGTGCGTGTGTGTGTGTGTGTGTGTGTGGAATGCCTCTCTCCTCCTGTCACCCTAGACGCCCCTGGGCTGCCATGGTAACGGTCTCCAGGAATAGCGACCCGCTTCCAAATAAAAACACAGGCAGCAGAAGGTCAGAGGTCAACACAACACGCTTCAGACCCCCTGAGCCGCGCGGCGGACATAGCACGCCACATGTTAGCATCATATCATAGCCTAGCATCTGCCGAGCTGAGCCCATACAAACCGTAGAATGCTCTGCTAACTCTAGCTAGGTGCCAACTCTAGCTAGGTGCTAACTCTAGCTAGGTGCTTAGTAGAGCGACTTTCTAGAGCAATAGTTGGAGAAGAACTGAACCGTGTTTCTGATCAGGTACTGAACCCCGGGGTTCAGTCATTAACCCATCACCCCCCTGGTGTATCTGGGTTACAGTTTTCTGACACACTCCTGTTAGACCAACTGACGACTCAGGACTTGTAAGGCTCACTATCTGGCAGATATATCCCAGACTGTTGGGAGATGTAAGGCTCACTATCTGGCAGATATACCCAAGAGTGTGTTGAGGTGTTCTACTGTCTGGTCTGAGGTCTGTTGTTACAGCCCTTCTCTGTGTTCTACTGTCTGGTCTGAGGTCTGTCAGCCCATCTCTCTGTTCTACTGTCTGGTCTGAGGTCTGTGGGTCAGCCCATCTCTCTGTGTTCTACTGTCTGGTCTGAGGTCTGTCAGCCCATCTCTCTGTGTTCTACTGTCTGGCCTGAGGTCTGTCAGCCCATCTCTCTGTGTTCTACTGTCTGGTCTGAGGTCTGTCAGCCCATCTCTCTGTGTTCTACTGTCTGGTCTGAGGTCTGTCAGCCCATCTCTCTGTGTTCTACTGTCTGGTGTGAGGTCTGTCAGCCCATCTCTCTGTGTTCTACTGTCTGGTGTGAGGTCTGTCAGCCCATCTCTCTGTGTTCTACTGTCTGGTCTGAGGTCTGTCAGCCCATCTCTCTGTGTTCTACTGTCTGGTCTGAGGTCTCTTACCCTAAGCTCCTCTCTGACCTCTGATTAACACATTATCACCCCACCCACCCCACCTCATAGAACCACACTTCATGGACCCCCTCCACCTGGTGCCAGGCCCTCTTGGACCTCCTCCTCCGTCAGGCACCACTACAACCTGGCTCCATCAGGGTCTACTCCGTCAGGGTCTACTCCGTCAGGGTCTCCTCCAACAGGGTCTACTCTGTCAGGGTCTACTCCGTCAGGGTCTACTCCGTCAGGGTCTACTCTGTCAGGGTCTACTCCGTCAGGGTCTCCTCCGTCAGGGTCTCCTCCACTCTGGAGCAGCAGGAATTTGACGAATGTGGGCGTCCTTGCCGGCAGCTCTGAGGGATTCCAGAGGTTTATCGGGACCTCCCCGTCTCCGGACCACATGGGGTCCAGGAGATCAGCTGGGAGTCTGGAACCTAGAGGATCAGAGAGGAACCTAGAGCAACCTAGAGGATCAGAGAGGAACCTAGAGGATCAGAGAGGAACCTAGAGGATCAGAGAGGAACCTAGAGGATCAGAGAGGAACCTAGAGCAACCTAGAGGATCAGAGAGGAACCTAGAAGATCAGAGAGGAACCTAGAGGATCAGAGAGGAACCTAGAGGATCAGAGGAACCTAGAGGATCAGAGAGGAACCTAGAGGATCAGAGAGGAACCTAGAGGAACCTAGAGGATCAGAGAGGAACCTAGAGGATCAGAGAGGAACCTAGAGCAACCTAGAGGATCAGAGAGGAACCTAGAGGATCAGAAAGGAACCTAGAGGATGAGAGAGGAACCTAGAGGATGAGAGAGGAACCTAGAGGATCAGAGAGGAACCTAGAGGATCAGAGAGGAACCTAGAGGATGAGAGAGGAACCTAGAGGATCAGAGAGGAGGTACAGGAACTTAGAGGAACCGGTTAGGGTTGGGGTTAGCATTAGGGTGAGAGTTAGCGTTAGGGTTGGGTTTGGGTTCAGGGGTTGGAGTTAGCGTTAGGGTTAGGGTTGGAAGAGTTGGGGTCAGGGTTAGGGTTAGAGTTAGCGTTGGGGTTCGGGTTAGAGTTAGCGTTCGGGTTGGTGAGAGTTAGCTTTAGGGTTAGGGTTAGAGTTAGCATTGGGGTGAGAGCGTTAGGGTTGGGGTTAGCGTTGAGTTAGGGTGAGAGCGTTAGGGTTGGGGTTAGCGTTGAGTTAGGGTGAGAGTTAGCGTTGGGGTGAGCGTTCGGTTTAGGGTTGGGGTTAGTGTTGAGTTAGGGTGAGAGTTAGCGTTGGGGTTAGGGTTAGGGTTAGCTTTAGGGTTGGGGTTAGTGTTGAGTTAGGGTGAGAGTTAGCGTTGGGGTTAGGGTTAGGGTGAGAGTTAGCGTTATTGTTGAGGTTAGGGTTAGTGTTGGGGTTTGGGTTAGCCGGAGTTAGGGTTAGGGTTAACCCTAACCCTTAACCGACA
>NC_136943.1:3724502-3742002 GCF_949987615.1 Pollachius pollachius
TTTACTTCCTTTACTTCCTGTCCTGCAGGATGATGTGTGAGACGGTTCGCTACGAGAGACACGAGGCCAACGAGGTGCTGTACTAGTGAGTACTGTCTCTCTCTCTGTCTCTCTCACGCTCGCTCTCTTTCTCTCTCGTCCTGATTACCTGTCTATGTCTCTCGCTCTCTCTCTCTCTCTCTCTCGTCCTGATGACCTCTCTCTCTCTCTCTCTCTCTCTCTCTCTCTCGTCCTGATGACCTGTCTATGTCTCTCGCTCTCTCTCTCTCTCGCTCTCGCTCCCTCTCTCTCTCTCTTGTCCTGATGACCGCTCTATGTATCTCTCTCTCTCTCTCTCTCTATCTCTCTCTCTCTCTCTCTCTCTCTACTCCTGATGACCTCTCTCTCTCTCTCTCTCTCTCTACTCCTGATGACCTTTCTATGTCTCTCTCTCTCTCTCTCTCTCGCTCTACTCCTGATGACCTCTATGTATCTCTCTCTCTCTCTCACTCTCTCTCTCTCTCTCTCTCTACTCCTGCTGACCTCTCTATGTCTCTCTCTCTCTCTCTAGTCCTGATGATCTCTCTATGTCTCTCTCTCTCTCTCTACTCCTGATGACCTGTCTATGTCTCTCTCTCTCTCTCTCTACTCCTGATGACCTGTCTATGTCTCTCTCTCTCTCTCTCTCTCTCTCTACTCCTGATGACCTGTCTATGTCTCTCTCTCTCTATGTCTCTCTCTCTCTCTAGTCCTGATGACCTGTCTATGTCTCTCTCTCTCTCTCTCTCTACTCCTGATGACCTGTCCATGTCTCTCTCTCTCTCTCTCTCTCTAGTCCTGATGACCTGGGTAGCTGTTGGTACATTCTACTCTCAGGCTCCGTCTTCATCAAGGAGTCCATGTTCCTCCCAAGAAGCAGGTAGGACCAGCTCCTCTTTTTTTCAGATTCAGATCCTCTCTCCTCTTCTCTCTCCTTCTCTCCTCTCTCCTTCTCTCCTCTCTCTCTCATCCTCCTCTCTCTCCTCTTTCTCCTCCTCTCCTCTCTCCTTCTCTCCTCTCCTCTCTCTCTCATCCTCCTCTTTCTCCTCCTCTCCTCTCTCCTTCTCTCCTCCTCTCTCCTCCTCCTTTGGGTACACTGTGGCAGTAAGCAGCTCTGTGGGTATCAGCAGATTACAGCTGACCTCCTCAGCCCAGTCACAAGGGAGCAGAACCAGTCTGAACCAGTCTGCAGCCCATAGAACCAGGCTGAATAGAACCTCATAGAACCAGGATAAATAGAACCAGGCTGAATCAAACTTCATAGAACCAGGATAAATAGAACCTCATCCAATACAGTAATGAAACCAAAACAGAGCAGATAGTAACAGAAGATTATCACATGACATGGAGACTCTTCTGTACAACGAGTATTGAAGATGAAATCAAAGTTATTCATCTGCTGAGAAACTAATCGATCAAGGTTTGATTATCATGTTTTTCACAACCCCAAGTGATGCATACTGGGGTTCAAAATAAACAAAGTATGACATGCAAACAACTTTCTTCTGTAGCTACAAGCATGCTCGCACATAAAATCACCAGCTGGAAATGGAACATCAGCTAGTTTTCTGTAGCTCCTCCACTAAAGTAGCCTTGTTGTGAATGATGGGAACCTGCGTGAGGAAAGGGCGTATGATGAGCTACTCCCTGCTAGCTTCTCTCTGCTAGCTACTCCCTGCTAGCTACTCTCTGCGAGCTACTCTCTGCCAGCTACTCCCTGCTAGCTACTCCCGGCTAGCTGCACCCTGCTATCTACTCTCTCAGCTAGCTAAACCCTGCTAGCTACTCTCTCAGCTAGCTACACCCTGTTAGCTACTCCCTGCTGGCTACTTCCTGCTAGCTACTCCCTTGTAGCTACTCCCTGCTAGCTACTCCCTGGTAGCTACTCCCTGCTAGCTACTCCCTGGTAGTTACTCCCCACTTGCGGGGAAGGTGACTAATTATGAACGTCATCACTCAGCCCCCCTGAAGTGTTTAACAGGACTAAGACTAATCTGAGAGTAATCTAATAAGAGAATGCATTAGCAATAAATCAGAGCACGAGAGTTTGATGTGTTTTATAGAAATAAAGGCATAAGACATAATGTATCAAATTATTTATACATCATTCTTATTCATACTTTGACTCGGGTGTGTTGTCTCTCAAACACACACATTCGCACGCAAACGCACGCACTAGCACATGTACACACACAAACTCCCCCATTGACTGGCAGCTCTGTCACAGGAAGTGAGTCGTGGTAGTCTGGAATGTGTGTGTGTGAGAGAGAGAGAGAGAGACAGAGAGAGAGAGAGAGAGAGAGAGACAGAGAGAGAGAGAGAGAGAGAGGCTGATTGATTGGACTGAGCACACATTACCACACCCTCCCTCCCTCCCTCTTTCTCCCTCCCTCCCTCTCCCTCCCTCCCTCCCTCTCTCCTCACTCTCACACCAGACAGACCAGTAGAAAGCAGAGAGGCCGTGTGTTTCAGAGCTGTGGTTCCCAGTAACCGGAACATGTTTGGACTAATCTCTACTGTTGGATTAATGAGGAGACCTTGATGAGGACTAGGAGAGACCAGGGTAAGTTCACCTTAGGAGACCAGGAGCTAGGAGACTAGGAGAGGGAACCAGAGTTCACCGCCAGAGCTGGGACCCGAGGGTCCTGCGGCCCCTAGACTCTGGGCCTGCTGGTCTCTATTGGTTATCTACTGGTCTGTCTGGAGCCACTTGGACTCTGGGTCTCTACTTTAGCCTCTACTCGGTATCTAGTGGTCTGTCTGAGACTGTGTGTGTGTGTGTGTGTGTGTGTGTGTGTGTGTGTGAGAGATCCAGGAATGCTGAGCATGTGTTTGATGTTATTCTGAGCGGTGAGGGTGGCACGTTCTGCCAGCGCTGCAGAGACCTCTGAGGGCGTTTCATCTCTGAGGTTTGACGGGAGGTTTGGTGGCGAAGTTTCAAGAACAGCGAGTCGAGTGAAGAGATGAGCTGTTCAGAGAGGAAGTGATGAGTCTGTTGTCGTCAGGAGTGACGCCTAGAGAAGCCCCTCACCCCCTCGCCCTCTCACCCCCCTCACTCTCTCACGCCTCACCCCCCTCACTCTCTCACGCCTCACCCCCCTCACTCTCTCACGCCTCACCCCCCTCACTCTCTCACGCCTCACTCTCTCACGCCTCACCCCCCTCACTCCTACGCCTCACCCCCTCACTCTCTCACCCCTCACCCCCTCACTCTCTCACGCCTCACTCTCACGCCTCACCCCCTCACTCTCTCACCCCTCACCCCTAGCCCCCTCACTCTCTCACGCCTCACCCCCCTCACTCTCTCACCCCTCACCCCCCTCACTCTCTCACCCCCCTCACTCTCTCACCCCTCACCCCCTCACCCCTCACTCTCTCACCCCTCACCCCCCTCACTCTCTCACCCCTCACCCCCCTCACTCTCCCACCCCCTCACTCTCACCCCCCTCACTCTCTCACCCCTCACCCCCCTCACTCTCCCACCCCCTCACTCTCACCCCCCTCACTCTCTCACCCCTCACCCCCCTCACTCTCCTCAGCGACAGCTCAGTTGTATTTTAGGGAGCTGAAGTCACGAGTGACTGGTGGACTTAGGCGTGTGTTCCTTGACGTGTGTGTGTGCACGTGTACACAAACAAATGTAATTAACACACAGTTTGAGATCGGTCACAGGAATCTGATACTGCGTGCACACACACGGATACACACCCACTGATACTCCACACACACAGCCGTCACCGCCATCCCAGAATACTCCCAACACAACACAGCTTTGTCCTGCTTCCAGCTGGATCAGGACACCGTCTCCCACCATCATGCGACCCTAAACTGGGACTCTATACTGGGACACCACAGTCCCCCAGCTCACCCTCAGGTCACCCCCTCAGCTACAAAACACACTCCCGATGGAGCAGATTAGAGGTTGGACTTAACCTGTTTTCTCGACTGAGATGGCAGCAGAAGTTCCTGAGCAGACCTCCAGAGGGCGCTGTGGGGGTCTCACCTCAGGAGGATCAGCTCCTCATTCACCTTCCTACCGAGTAGAACCCAGAGCCTCACAGTCAGGACCTGCTGGTCCCGGACCTGGTCTACACGCCGCCTCATCACAGACACTGCTAGGCTAGGCTAGGCTAGGCTAGGCTAGGCTAGGCTAGGCTAAGCTGGCCTCGCTAGCTCTCCAGAGGAGCACCACGTCATACCGCCGTGTTACTAATCCAGTGTGCCCCCAGCAATGGGAGGTCACACCAGTCCACCTCCCATCGCCCGCTGTGGTCCGCTGGGACCAGTCCACCTCCCAGTGCCCGCTGTGGTCCGCTGGGACCAGTCCACCTCCCAGTGCCCTCTGTGGTCCGCTGGGACCAGTCCACCTCCCAGTGCCCGCTGTGGTCCGCTGGGACCAGTCCACCTCCCAGTGCCCGCTGTGGTCCGCTGGGACCAGTCCACCTCCCAGTGCCCTCTGTGCTGCTCAACTCTCTGGTTCCATGAGGACCTGTTTGAAGCCTGCCTGGAGGAGGGAGGCCTGTAGAAGATGGACGTCTAGACTGACGCTGGTGTGGTCACCTGTTGAACTGACCTTCTCCTCCTCCTCCTCTCCTCCTCCTCCTCTCCTCCTTCTCTCCTCCTCTTCCTCTCCTCCTCCTCTTCCTCCTCCTCTTCCTCTTCCTCTTCCTCCTCCTCCTCCATAGTTTTGGGAAGCGGTCTGCAGGAAGTTTGAGGCGTGGATGCGAGTGCATCGTTCTGGAACCTTCTGAGATGATCGTGGTGAGTCTACACACACGGACACACAGACACATATACACACATGTATGTGAATACATATATATATATATATATATATGTGTGTGTGTGTGTAGCTCTATAGTAGTGGACACATAAACATCATTATTCTAGAATCAAGCCCATACACACTGGCTGAGTTGTGCAGTAAGTCACTTTCACACACTCTGTTGTCATGGCAGCAGGGCGAGAGACTCAGGGCTATATGGTAGAGAGAGAGTGAGAGGGAGCCAAGGGGAGAAATCCCTTCTGGGTAACACAAGGAGCGAGAGGGGTAGAGAGACATAGAGAGAGAGCAGTGAAGAGGGAGAGGGAGAGCAGTGTGACTGGACTCCAACAGGAAGTGTAATTCAACCAGAACCTCCTGGCTCCCTCCTCACATCACTGCTCTGTCTGTCTGTCTGTCTGTCTGTCTGTCTGTCTGTCTGTCTGTCTGTCTGTCTGTCTGTCTGTCTGTCTGTCTGTCCGCGTGTCTGTGTATCTGTCTGTCTGTCTGTCTGTCTGTCTGCGTGTCTGTCTGCGTGTCTGTCTGCGTGTCTGTCCGTCTGTCTGCGTGCCTGTCTCTGTTTGTATGTCCGTCTGTCTGCGTGCCTGTCTGTCTGCGTGTCTGCCTGTCTGTCTGCGTGCTGGGTTCATTGAAGTGGTTGATGATGTTGGTCTCAGCTGTCTTTATGCACTGAGAAGATAAAGTCATACTAGCTGTCCCAGAGGAGACAGGTTTAGACCTCCTATCCCCAGTAGAGGACCTCCTATCCCCAGTAGAGGACCACCTATCCCCAGTAGAGGACCTCCTATCCCCAGTAGAGGACCTCCTATCCCCAGTAGAGGACCTCCTATCCCCAGTAGAGGACCTCCTATCCCCAGTTGAGGACCTCCTATCCCCAGTACAGGACCTCCTATCCCCAGTAGAGGACCACCTATCCCCAGTAGAGGACCTCCTATCCCCAGTAGAGGCCCTCCTATCCCCAGTAGAGGACCTCCTATCCCCAGTAGAGGACCTCCTATCCCCAGTAGAGGACCTCCTATCCCCAGTAGAGGACCTCCTATCCCCAGTAGAGGACCTCCTATCCCCAGTTGAGGACCTCCTATCCCCAGTTGAGGACCTCCTATCCCCAGTACAGGACCTCCTATCCCCAGTAGAGGACCTCCTATCCCCAGTAGAGGACCTCCTATCCCCAGTTGAGGACCTCCTATCCCCAGTACAGGACCTCCTATCCCCAGTCGAGGACCACCTATCCCCAGTAGAGGACCTCCTATCCCCAGTAGAGGACCTCCTATCCCCAGTAGAGGACCTCCTATCCCCAGTAGAGGACCTCCTATCCCCAGTTGAGGACCTCCTATCCCCAGTACAGGACCTCCTATCCCCAGTAGAGGACCTCCTATCCCCAGTAGAGGACCTCCTATCCCCAGTTGAGGACCTCCTATCCCCAGTACAGGACCTCCTATCCCCAGTAGAGGACCACCTATCCCCAGTAGAGGACCTCCTATCCCCAGTACAGGACCTCCTATCCCCAGTAGAGGACCTCCTATCCCCAGTAGAGGACCTCCTATCCCCAGTAGAGGACCTCCTATCCCCAGTAGAGGACCTCCTATCCCCAGTAGAGGACCTCCTATCCCCAGTAGAGGACCTCCTATCCCCAGTAGAGGACCTCCTATCCCCAGTAGAGGACCTCCTATCCCCAGTAGAGGACCTCCTATCCCCAGTAGAGGACCTCCTATCCCCAGTAGAGGACCACCTATCCCCAGTAGAGGACCTCCTATCCCCAGTAGAGGACCACCTATCCCCAGTAGAGGACCTCCTATCCCCAGTAGAGGACCTCCTATCCCCAGTAGAGGACCTCCTATCCCCAGTACAGGACCTCCTATCCCCAGTACAGGACCTCCTATCCCCAGTAGAGGACCTCCTATCCCCAGTAGAGGACCTCCTATCCCCAGTAGAGGACCTCCTATCCCCAGTAGAGGACCTCCTATCCCCAGTAGAGGACCTCCTATCCCCAGTAGAGGACCACCTATCCCCAGTAGAGGACCTCCTATCCCCAGTAGAGGACCTCCTATCCCCAGTTGAGGACCTCCTATCCCCAGTACAGGACCTCCTATCCCCAGTAGAGGACCACCTATCCCCAGTAGAGGACCTCCTATCCCCAGTAGAGGACCTCCTATCCCCAGTAGAGGACCTCCTATCCCCAGTAGAGGACCTCCTATCCCCAGTAGAGGACCTCCTATCCCCAGTAGAGGACCTCCTATCCCCAGTAGAGGACCTCCTATCCCCAGTAGAGGACCTCCTAACCCCCTCACCCAGTATCAGACCTCCTAACCCTCCCCTCACCCCCCCCAGTGGAGGACCTCCTAACCCTCTCCCCCCCCAGGTGGACTACATGGAGGAGTCGGAGGAGTACTTCCAGCGCCAGGCGTCCCACCGCCAGTCGCGGCGCCGCTTCCGTAAGATCAACCAGAAGGGCGAACGGCAGACCATCATCGACACGGTGGACCCCTACCCCCCCGGCAAGCCCCCCGCTGGGCGGAGCTACCACACGGTGAGGCCACGCCCACACCCCCAAACAAGCCCCCCGCTGGGCGGAGCTACCACACGGTGAGGCCACGCCCACACCCCCTCACAAGCCCCCCGCTGGGCGGAGCTACCACACGGTGAGGCCACGCCCACACCCCCTCACAAGCCCCCCGCTGGGCGGAGCTACCACATGGTGAGGCCACGCCCCCACAGCTCCATCCCCGCCGCCATGCCCTGATGGGCTCCATGCGCTGGTTCTACTGATGTTGGTTCTACTGCTGTCGGTTCTACTGATGTCGGTTCTACTGATGGAGGTTCTACTGATGTTGGTTCTACTGATGTTGGTTCTACTGCGGTTGGTTCTACTGATGTTCGTTCTACTGATGTTGTTTCTACTGCGGTTGGTTCTACTGATGTTGGTTCTACTATGGTTGCTTCTACTGATGGAGGTTCTACTGATGTTGGTTCTACTGCGGTTGGTTCTACTGATGTTCGTTCTACTGATGTTGGTTCTACTGCGGTTGGTTCTACTATGGTTGCTTCTACTGATGGAGGTTCTACTGATGGAGGTTCTACTGCGGTTGGTTCTACTGATGGAAGTTCTACTGCGGTTGGTTCTACTGGTGTTGGTTCTACTGATGTTGGTTATACTATGGTTGGTTCTACTGCAGTTGGTTCTACTGATGTTGGTTCTACTGATGTTGGTTCTACTGATGGAGGTTCTACTGATGTTGGTTCTACTGATGTTGGTTCTACTGATGGAGGTTCTACTGCGGTTTGTCCTACTGATGTTGGTTCTACTGCTGGAGGTTCTACTGATGTTGGTTCTACTGCGGTTGGTTCTACTGATGTTGGTTCGACTGTGGTTGTTTCTACTGATGTTGGTTCTACTGATGGAGGTTCTACTGCGGTTGGTTCAACTCATTTTGGGTTGAGGTGTGTGGCTGTGATTGGATGGTGGGTTGAGGGGTGGCTGTGAATGGACGGTGAATTGAGGAGTGCCTGTGATTGGACGGTGGGTTGAGGAGTGCCTGTGATTGGACGTAGGGTTGAGAAGGGCCTGTGATTGGACGGTGGGTTGAAGAGTGGCTGTGATTGGATGGATGTTGATGTTGTCTCCTCCCCTTGCTCCTGAGAAGAGGAGGAGAGCTTGTTTCACACACGTTTTTTTCTCTACCCAGCATGCATCCGGGGTAGAACAGTTTGGTTCATTCCTGACATTCCAAGCTTTTCTCTGGAGAACATTCCACTTAAACGTTCCTCAAAACAAACTGCTGTGATGTTCCGTTGTCTCTGAATACACCTCCTCTACTATAGAACCACTACTATCACTATACTACTACACTACCACTACTATCACTGTACTACTACACTACTATTACTACTACTCTACTACTACTACGATACTACTACACTACCACTACTATTACTGCTACTACACTACCACTACTATTACTACACTACTGTACGATACTACGAAACTACTTATACTATACGACTACTATGCTACCAGTACTATACTACTACTACTATGCTAATATAATACTGCTACTATACTACTAATACAGCTTTACTGCTACTAATACTACCTCTACTACTTCTATCCTACCAATCTACTATTACTACTAATACTACTACTAGATGATTACTACTTCTATACTACTACTTTACTACTAATACTACTACTGCTACACTACTATATTACTACTACTATTACTAGTCCTACTACTACTATACTACTACTATTACAATTACTGTTGCTACTACTACTACTATACTAATACTACTGCCCTTCGCTAAATGTAGACCTCTCTCTCTCTCTCTCTCTCTCCATCTCTCTCTCTCCATCTCTCTCTCTCTACATCTCTCCATCTCTCTCTCTCTACATCTCTCCATCTCTCCCTCTCTCTCTCTCTCTCCATCTCCATCTCTCCATCTCTCACTCTCCATCTCTCACTCTCTCTCTACATCTCTCCTTCTCTCTCTCTCCATCTCTCTCTCTCTCTACATCGCTCCATCTCTCTCTCTCTCTCTCCATCTCTCTCTCTCCATCTCTCTCTCTCTCGCTGTCTCTCTCTCTCTCTCTCTCTCTCTCCTTACATCTCTCCATCTCTCTCTCTCTCTCTCTCCATCTCTCTCTCTCATGGTCCTCTATCTCGCTCTCTCGTCACGCACCAGTCTGCTCCGCCTCCCGCTGCGCCCCGTAGGAAGGATGGAGCTGTTACCTTGACAACCAGCACTATTCCCAGATGGTACCCACTCCATCCACAAGTACAAGAGAGAGAGAGAGAGAGAGAGAGAGAGAGAGACAGAGAACTTGATGATTCTGACAAGCAGAAAACAAAATTGCTGTTAAAATGTTGCCTTGCCCAAGAGCACAAGTGTCATGTTTCTCTCTCTATCATTCTCTGCCTCCCGTTCACTTCCAATCAGCATCTCTACCTCCCATCTTTCTAGCCCCCTTCTCTCATTATTACCATCCCTCTCTCTCATTCTCGCGTTCTCTCTCTCTCTCTCTCTCTCTCTCTCTCTCTCTCTCTCTGACATGTATTATGGAGGTCTGCAACAACAGTGGAGTAGTTGAGTCAGTTGCTCAGTACCTCGTGGCTCCACTAGGGGGCGTGGCCTGGTATCACCTAGCCAAGCGCTGAAAGCAGACCGCTTAGCGTTGCGTTAGTGTGTAGATGTGTGTCGTTAATTTTGCAGTGTGTTGTGTTAGTGTGTAGCTGTGTGTTTATCTGCTTTCTGGGACACCTCCAACTCAAATCTCATCTATTCGCTGGCCTTGATGATGTCATGTTTAGATTCATGTGTTCACTGGTCTCGATGATGTCATGTTTAGACTCATGTGTTCACTGGTCTTGATGTCATGTTTAGACGCATGTGATCATCAGACTGATCTATCCAGTGTTTTATTGTGTTCTGACGGAGAGAGGTAGAGAAATATAAATACTGAGAGATAGAGACAGGGAGAGAGAAGAGAAGGAGACCGGGAGAGAGAAGGAGGGAGAGAGAGAGACAGTGAGGGAGGGAGGGAGAGAGAGAAGGGAGGGAGGGAGAGAGAGAGAGAAGGGAGAGAGATACAGGGAGGGAGAGAGAGAAGGGAGATAGAGAGATGGGAGAGAGAGGAGAGAGAGAGAGAGAGAGAAGGAGGGAGGGAGGGAGAGAGACAGACAGGGAGGGAGAGAGTGAGACAGGGAGAGAAGAGGGAAGGAGGGAGGGAGAGAGACAGGGAGGGAGAAGAGAGAAGGAGGGAGGGAGAGAGACAGGGAGGGAGACAGGGAGAGAAGAGGGAAGGAGGGAGGGAGAGAGACAGGGAGGGAGGGAGGGCGAGACACAGGGAAAGCGAGAGCGCTCTGCACTGTGTTTCTATTTTTAGGTGTTCTTTGTGACGAGCTGCAGGTAGGAGAGGCCTTACAGACAGACACCTCATAGACCACCACCACTCCTTTACCTGTTTGCAGCACCCTGTTAGCCTGCAGCACCCTGTTAGCCTGCAGCATCCTGCTAGCCTGCAGCATCCTGCTAGCCTGCAGCACCCTGCTAGCCTGCAGCACCCTGCTAGCCTGCAGCACCCTGTTAGCCTGCAGCCCCCTGCTAGCCTGCAGCACCCTGTTAGCATGCAGCACCCTGTTAGCATGCAGTCCGTACCGTGCTACCACCAAACCGCGCAACCACACGGTGCTACCACCACCACACCATGCTACTACTAACTCTCCCGGGTCTAACTTGTATCATGTCAACATCAGATGTTTGTGCAGGTCCCCTGACAATGAAAGTGTGTGTGTGTGTGTGTGTGTGTGTTTGTGTGGTGATGAGGTGGTGCTCTGTTGTGCGATAAAGCCCGCCGCCGTAGCGCTCCTCGTCAGTCTTTGTGTTGTGCTGAATGGGGAGCAGTGCATTGTGGGGGACGGTGGTTTAACAGCTAAAGAGCTGTGGCAGCAGTCTATGAATCTATCGCTTTATCTCATCTAATGCGTCCACTTATGGACCGCCCACGTGTGTCTGTTTATACACACCGCCGGTCACATGGCCGCCAGTCACATGACCCGCTGGCCAGGCTTCAAAGAGTCAGCTGTGACCTCACTTCGCTGCTATTGGTGGAGGCCAGCCCCTCGAAGGCCCGCCCCAGACAGGGGAGGGGGTTGGGGGGCCCGCTCCCCAGATGCATCCTGGTTGCCGTGGTGACTGTACGATGCCCTCCCCCCACAGACCTTTGTGTTCCTAGAAGACACTGGGGGGAGGGGAGGGGAGGGGGCGGCAACCAGAAGCATCCTGGTTGCCGTGGGGACGGTGCGATGCCCCTCCCCTGATGATTGTCAGGGGGGTAATGAATGGATTTTCCTACGCAGCACCTGAGCTTTGTGTTGTTGTGAAGCATTACATCATTGGGGGGGGGGGTCATGACGTCGGCCCCCTCTTCCTCCTCCTCTCTCAGCCAGCCACCGTCCCCTCACCATGACAACATGGACGCTCATGAGAGGTGTCACAATGGATGCTGAGGAGATGATTCGCTTGGTAAAATATTCATCACACTTCTGCCTTTATATTAGAGAGAGGGAGAGAGAGAGCGAGAGAGAGAGAGAGAGACTCTCTTACTTCATATCTGATGTTGATGTGATCTACGTTACCCTGATGCTGCCAGTGATTGCTTGAATATTCAAAACACTGATTCATTGATAGGCAACGTGGTTACTCATTATTTAACAGCAAATGCAATTGTTATTCCAAAGAAATGGGTTGACCTCGATGATGACAGAAGTGTGTCATGTACTCATTATATATAATATCAATGTAGTTCTGTTTGTCTCTTTGTACTGCCGTTAATTATATATTAGAAGGTTAGAGTTGGAGAACGGGGATATGGCTTGGTTGGATAGATGTAGAAACAGGCCTGGTTTAGCTGATATATAGTTACATGGTTATATGTCGTAGCAGCATTTTAAGGGACGTTTTGGTGAATTTGTGGTCTGTTGGTGATGTTGGTGGCCTGTTGGTGATGTTTGTGGTCTGTTGGTGATGTTTGTGGTCTGTTGGTGATGTTTGTGGTCTGTTGGTGATGTTTGTGGTCTTTAGGTGATGCTTGTGGTCTTTAGGTGATGCTTGTGGTCTTTAGGTGATGCTTGTGGTCTGTTGGTGATGTTTGTGGTCTGTTGGTGATGTTTGTGGTCTGTTGGTGATGTTTGTGGACTGTTGGTGATGTTTTTGGTCTTTAGGTGATGCTTGTGGTCTGTTGGTGATGTTTGTGGTCTGTTGGTGATGTTTGACGGTGTGTATGTGATGTGTATGGGATTTCTGTGTGATCTATTGTCTCCTCAGCCTCCCAGCATCAGCACTGCTCTTGTCATTTAAATCCTCATTCAGATGATATCTGGCTGTCAGTCAGCCCCATCTCTCTCTGCTGTCACCACGGTAACCAAAGGCCCTGGGGGGCCAGGTCAGAGAGTCGCAGTGGTTACTGCAGATGATTGACAGGATGACATCACCGCCGCTGCCAGTGAGTCCACCTCTCTGGGTTCATCAGATCTGACTCTGGTTCAAGACTGTAGCTAGTGCTATCTGTAGCTATTGCTATCTGGAGCTAGTGCTATCTTTAGCTAGTGCTGTCTGTAGCTAGTTCTATCTATAGCTAGTTCTATCTATAGATAATGCTATCTGTAGCTAGTGCTGTCTGTGGCTAGTGCTGTCTGTGGCTAGTGCTGTCTGTAGCTAGTGCTGTCTGTGGCTAGTGCTGTCTGTAGCTAGTGCTGTCTGTAGCTAGTGCTGTCTGTAGCTAGTGCTGTCTGTAGCTAGTGCTGTCTGTAATTGGTGCTGTCTGTAGCTAGTGCTGTCTGTGGCTAGTGCTGTCTGTAGCTAGCTGTCTGTAGATAGTGCTGTCTGTAGCTAGTGCTGACTGTAGCTAGCTGTCTGTAGCTAGTGCTGTCTGTAGCTAGTGCTGTCTTTGGCTAGTGCTGTCTGTAGCTAGGGCTGTCTGTAGCTAGGGCTGTCTGTAGCTAGTGCTGTCTGTAGATAGTGCTGTCTTTAGCTAGTGATGTCTGTAGCTAGTGCTGTCTGTAGCTAGTGCTATCTGTATCCACAACATCTGTTCTGTGAAATAAAGCAGTGCAGGCTTGATAACTCTAAGCAGCCATAATGAATAGTCTCTCTCTCGCTCTCTCTCCCTGGTTCTGTTACTATGCCAACAGCCTCTCTGTGCTCTAGCACTGTGGAGTGATAATGACATTACTCTCCCATCTCCATCCCTCCTCTACCTCCTCCTCTTCTTCCATTTTGTAGATTTCCTCTTCCTGCTACTCTGTTATCTATTTATTTCTCAATCCTGCTGTGTTTTATCAGTCTCTCTCTACCCCTCCACCTCTTCTCTCTACTCCTCTCATCTCCTCCTCTCCTCTCCTGGAGAGGAGATGAGAGGATGAAGGGGGAGAGGATGAGAGAGGATGAGCTCTCTCCTCCTCATCTCCTCTCCTCTCTCCTCCTCTCCTCTCCTCCTCTCACCATCTCTGCCGGCCAGGTTTGAAACCAGCCATCTACACTCTCGTAGCCTCGCCGAGTTTCTCCGCCCCTCTCCCCTCCCTCTCTGCCTCCCTCCCTCCCTCCCTCCCTCCCTCCCTCCTCCCTCCCTGGTTCAGTCACAAACAGACCCAGAGCGCTAACAAAGCCGGGACCAATGGTGGCGTCTCCCCCTCTCTCTAAATAGTCTAATGGTGCGTTAAGGCGTGTGTGAGCGCGGAGTGTGTGTGTGAGCTCGGTGTGTGTGTGTGTGTGTGTGTGTGTGTGTGTGTGAGCTCGGTGTCTGAGCTCCGTCAGTGTGGGGAGGCGTGTGTGTGTGTGCGCGCGTGTGTGTGAGCGTCACAGGCGCGAGAGGCGGAGGAGGTGGGAGAGGAGAGCTAGGGAGTGAAAGTGCTGTCAGCCATTTTTGCTATTTTTTATCCCCCCGCTTCTATTTTCTATTTTCTGCCTTTTCATCGGCGGGAGGTTCTGACAGCGAGGAGCGGGAGGAGGTGCTAGCGGGAGAGGAGCACATAGGCGCTGTCTTTGTGCGAAAAAGGGAGATCTGAATCTTTTTGATTCATCCTCCTCCTCCTCCTCCCGTCTGTGGGAGCAGCAGCTGCCGGGAGCGGGCAGAGCAGGAGACGAGAGGAGGAGACGATAGGAGGAGACAAGAGGAGGAGGCGCAGGTTCCTTCTGCCGGTCCTGGTGCTCTTTAGAGAGGAGAAGGTGATCGCTGTAGCGGGGAGGAGAAGGAGCGAGGAGCACGCGGAGACCGTAGCAGGGGAGGGAGGAGGAGGGGAGCACGGGTTGAGGAGGAGCAGGATGTGAGATGAGGCTGCTCCTCCTGTGATCACCATGAAGCCGTTAGGAGGAGCTGAGCCTCATGGATCGCCCGGCCACCCCGAGAGGAGCCCGGTGAGTACAGGGGGAGGAGGAGGAGGAGGAGGAGGAGGAGGAGGAGGAGGAGGACCGGCGACCTGCTGACGGTCTGACAGTGCAGAGAGGGTGTGTGTGTGTGTGTGTGTGTGTGTTTGTGCGTGGGTGCGTGCGTGTGTGTGTGTGTGTTAATGTCGACCCCATTAAGTTTAACGACACACTTAGGGGCGACGTAGTTTGATCGTATCGGCACGGCAACGCACGGCCATCAAACCCCCGCCGTGACACCCCCCCACCTCTCCGCTGCCAGCTGGCATGGAGCGGGCTGAGGCTGGGTTAGCTTGGGGCTAGCATAGCTCTGGGCTACACCTAGCATAGCTTGTTGATAATGTAGCTTTTGGTCAAACTGCTAGAAGCAGGAAACCTGACCGGAGCCAGCCCAGGGGCTAGCATAGAGCCAGCCCAGGGGCTAGCGTAGAGCCAGCCCAGGGGCTAGCGTAGAGCCAGCCCAGGGGCTAGCGTAGAGCCAGCCCAGGGGCTAGCGTAGAGCCAGCCCAGGGGCTAGCGTAGAGCCAGCCCAGGGGCTAGCGTAGAGCCAGCCCAGGGGCTAGCGTAGAGCCAGCCCAGGGGCTAGCGTAGAGCCAGCCCAGGGGCTAGCGTAGAGCCAGCCCAGGGGCTAGCGTAGAGCCAGCCCAGGGGCTAGCGTAGAGCCAGCCCAGGGGCTAGCGTAGAGCCAGCCCAGGGGCTAGCGTAGAGCCAGCCCAGGGGCTAGCGTAGAGCCAGCCCAGGGGCTAGCGTAGAGCAAGCCCAGGGGCTAGCATAGCAGTCTGTACTTCAGACACAAATGTATTGATAACATGTCACTACTGCAACTGGCATCAGTGGATCTGTTACCCAACACACACACACACACACATCCGAACGTGACCCCCGGACACTGAAGGGGTTCCTGTTTCATATGTTTAGTACCCAGTCAGAGGTTCAGCCAGGCTGGACCAAGCTACGTAGCTACATAGCATGGAGCGGGATGCTTGTGGCTAGCTGAAGTGCTATGTGTTGGAGCTAAAAGAGCTCTTCGTAGCTAGAGCTAGATGAATAGAGTCCAACAGAGAGACATTTTAACATGGTTGGTCTGTCTGTTACAGAGCAGAACCCTCAGCCTGTGATGTTGGTCTGTCTGTCCCTAGTGGAGCGTCCCTCTCTCTGTCTGTCCCTAGTGGAGCGTCTCTCTCTCTATCTCTCTCTCTCTCTCTCTCTCTCTCTCTCTCTCTCTCTCTCTCTCTCTTTGTTGATGTCCACAGTGTTAATGGAGTCCTGTGTAAATAGTAATCATCGTCAGCAGCAAGCTGTCTATAAGAGTCATCAGATCAGACTGGGACCCCGACCCAGTGAGCGGGTCTAGATGGAGGGTCTAGGACCCAGTGAGCGGGTCTAGATGGAGGGTCCGGGACCCTGTGAGAGGGTCTAGATGGAGGCTCTGGTCCTACTCATTGCTCAGTGGTTGATGCTGTGGATCCTGGTGAACTGACGTGTGGATTAAGGACCAGATGGGTCTGAGCGACCGTGGCTCTCCTCAGATTAATGTCAGCGTAAGAGATTGAGTTTGTCTCTCCCTTAGTGAAATGAGGGTGAGAGGATGAGGTGCAGGTGGTGAGGCAGGCTGGTGCTGGTGTTCTGAGGCCGGAGGGAGGGACTCTAATCCCTTGATCCCCACGAGGTCGCCTCCTTCTGGAATGTTCCCTCACTCCTGGAGCGCTGGAACACTGTTGTCGTAGTGACGGCTCGTCGTTGGTCCTGTCACGATGACGGAGGTGTCAGGTTGGGGATCAGGGTGGAGGCCTGCTGCTAGACGGTTCCTGGTGGAAGCGGTTTCCTGGTGGTAGTTTCCTGGTCCTGGTAGTTTCCTGGTCATTTCCTGGACGTTTCCTGGTGGTGGTGGTTTCCTGGTTGTTTCCTGGTAGTTTCCTTGTCCTGGTCGTTTCCTGGTCGGGTCTTGGTGGAGGTAGTTTCCTGGTAGTTTTCTGGTGGTGGTAGTTTGCTGGTAGTTTCCTGTTGGTGGTAGTTTCCTGGTCATTCCTGGAAGTTTTCTGGTGATGGTAGTTTACTGGTGGTGGTAGTTTCTTGGTTGTGGTCGTTTCCTGGTCGTTTTCTGGTGGTGGTAGTTTCCTGGTAGTTTGCTGGTGGTGGTAGTTTCCTGTTGGTTTCCTGTTGGTGATAGTTTCCTGGTGGTGGTAGTTTCCTGGTAGTTTGCTGGTCGTTTCCTGGTGGTGGTGGTTTCCTGGTAGCTTCCTGGTCCTTTCCTGGTGGTGGTAGTTTCCTGGTGGTGGTAGCTTCCTGGTCCTTTCCTGGTAGTTTGCTGATAGTTTCCTGGTGGTGGTAGTTTCTTGGTCGTCTCCTGGTCGTTTCCTGGTTGTTTCCTGGCAGTTTCCTGGCAGTTTCCTGGCAGTTTCCTGGCCGTCTCCTCGTCGTCTCCTGGTCGTTTCCTGGTGGCAGTCCCCCTGGCCGGGGCAGTGGTCTTAAGGCGCTTGTTAGCCGGGTGTCAGCGAGCGGCTGCTCCAGGATCTGGGTCATTAACTGTAATCTGAGGAGCAACATCGACGTGGGGCTACACGGAGACGGGCGAGATTTAGAGCGGGTTTAATCCACGGGCGACAGCTGACAGCCAATACCCTGGCTCCGGGTTCCTCCTCTGGCTTCAGTAGGTCACCAGGGATCTGTACAGCATAGGCGTGCTAACAGCCAAGCTAAGGTAGGAGGCTAACAATGTTGCTGTGTGATGTATAGTGCAGGAGGGTAACCGTGTAGCGATGTAGCTCTGTGAGTGTTGTG